>NW_010292207.1:23579-25143 GCF_000700745.2 Antrostomus carolinensis
CTTGTCATTTCTGATAAGTGCAGAATATTGCTCTTAAAAAAGAATTATACTTTTAATGCCACAAAATAATCCCACACTATAGTTTATGCTTGCGACCCATCTTTTCGAGCTGGCCACATGCTGCTGAAGTGTTCTCAGTGCTCTGGGTATCCCTGTCAAACAGCAGTCGTTCCCGAGTGGCACAAGCTCTATTAGTTCAGGCCCTGAGAGAGCTGCATGTGACTGACTTCCCAGAGGAAGGCATATAGCATGAAATGAACAATGGTAAAAGGTGCATGAAATGAGGGTGAAAGCTTTTATTTTCCCTCCACTTTATTATCATTTTTTGGAAAGGATGGGTAAAGTACCTGACACTTGGCTTCTCTCACCTGCAAGGTTTCAAATGGGGACCACCGAAATAAGCATAGAAAGAGGCTGACTCATCTTTATTTATCTTGTGCGCTGTGGTGAGTGCAGCCAGAGCTAACTTTTGGAAGACTAAGTTGAGGTAACACACATCTACATTAACTTATAGGTGGAAATTTCTCCCTCCAGTCTAAGGAGGAGGAGAATTTAAGCTACCTTTCACAGTGCACTTAGATACTGCATTCGTTTCAGATCTTATATGTAGGCTATCAGAGTTTTTGGAAAACATTTTAAAAGGTAAAAGAAGGCAAAAACATTCCCAAATGTCATGGTTTTACAAGCGGGAAAGGATCCCTCTATCTCTTGTTAAGCTACCCTGTATTTTTTTCTTTTGAGATTCTCATCTTATTTTTAACTGAAACTGAAAATTAAAGTTTTCTAGGTAGCTAGAGTCAACCACAGCCTGTGTGTGTACAAGTTTGATTACAATAGGGCTTTTCACTGTTATTCTATCTGGAGAAAATAAAAATGCAAACATATGCAGAAAAGCTGGTTTGGCCTTCATCTCCTTCAGTCTAAAGAAATATTAATATTTAAAATGCCAATATTTTAATTGAAAATAAAGTTATTCTCACCACAGAGCAATAATGATGACTCATGACATAAGCACATCTCCAAGTGAAGCATTTTGCTGTGTAGAAACTATGAAGATTTGTCTCTTTCACAGATCAGAAACTGTTCTGCAGCTGAGTATCACATACAGTTAATACTGTATTTTGGGAGGACGTTTGGATTTTACATTATAGTCACTTAATAATAAAACTTTGAGGATTAACATAATATGGTCAGGAGATAGAACACTAAAAGTAAGCAATCAAAAAACTAGACACTATTTTCTACTTTGTTCAACTGTAAATACAAGAATGCAGCAGCTAATTGAATTTAAAAATATATTTTAATTCCAGACCATTTAGACTATTTAAATTCTGGTTTTTAAGCAGAAACTACTATATTTGTAACATGAAATCCTAAATGTTATTCAGTTAACCAAATTGCAGGGATTATTGTTCCTACTTCGGCTTTCTCTCCAGAAAATCACTTTCAGGTATGAGACCAGATGTGAGCATGAATGAACTGAATAAAGTCTAAAATATGATGGCTGATAAACATTTCTGTAACATAAAACCAAATTACTGCCCATGTTAATTCATATTCAACA
>NW_010292207.1:25167-29819 GCF_000700745.2 Antrostomus carolinensis
AATTAAAACTGAGATAAAGATGGATGCCTGCCAAATACATAAACATGATATCCAAAAAAATAACAGGTTGTAAAGAACATCCTCTCCTCTTCAGTGACAGATGTTGCTGAACTGATTAAAAACCCGCACTGCTTTGTGGGTCATGGGGTGCAACTGCAACTGAAAAAATGTTTCATGGCCTTTTAGTTGAAGCACATTGTGACACAGGGAATCAACACTACTGTTGAACCAGAAGACAGCTGCAGAAAAAATGTGGGTTTTTTTTAAAAAAACTATCTGAACACACTGAAGAAACCAGACCCAGTATTAATCAGACATATATGCATAATTACCTGTTCCCTCAGTTACACTAATGGTATTTTGGAACCAGATTATTAAAGTAACTGAAAACTAATTTTTCACATGGAAGCAGAGAATAACAGGGAATGGCATCTGAGACATCTGGACATGCTCAGATATAGAAAGGTACAAAATTCAAATATGACATTAGAAGAGGAAAACCCTCTTATTCACAGTATAACTGCACATGCAAATTCACTATTGACGTCTGTATGGTACATTTTCACAATGTTATAAATATGATGGCAGGAGGAAATAAAATGAATTGAAAGAAACATTCCAGTTCTTCTTCTCATATTTTCTATAACTCTGGTCTTTTCTATTAAGTATGTAGACTTTAATAATCGGAATCTTCCAATGAAACATTTTTAACACGGTCTAAATTTTGTGCACCTACAGTCCTTCAGATTTTCACACTAATTTCACACTAATTTACTTGTTACATTTTTGTTGTTATTGTTGCTAAAGGCTGATCATACCAGCGAGGTGAGTTGGATTGTGCCTTTTTAAGAAGAGAGGAAACAAAGGAAATAACCTAATGGATCTCCTGGACTAAGGCTAAGCCTAAGAACATCTGCCTACACAATTTGCCAATGCTACTAAATACACAAAAATTAGAAGCATTAAGAAAAATTTTAACACACTCAGAAAAAGAGATGAAACTCTATTCACCAGCTTCTTCCAGAGGCTGCATGGGTATGTTTTCTTCTCTAAAACAGAATAAAGTTAGTCTGTGAGGCAAAGCTTTTCAACACAACTCTTTGAAAACACAGGTTAAATGAGTAAAGAAGAGAGGGACTAAAGCGCTTCTTTAGCAACCACAATAATTCTTTGATCTTACTTTGTCATGTCATCAACATCATGGATCTTATCCAAATAACAACAGCTTATGAGCCACAGGATACACACATAAGGTATGTTTAGACTACCAGTTAAATGTGTATTTTTGAAGAGCTTTTAAGGGATGTGCGAAATATGTTGAAGCAGGAAAATAAACAACTGTGCAATCTACCAAGTGTTCTTACCGTTTCTTTATTAGTTTAAAGGAACCTGAGGCTAATAACAATTTGCCTCTTACAGTTCAGAGCAAAGCTACTGATATACAGCTACTTACTTTGCATTGGCGTCCCTCGGGAAGTTGTTGAGAACAGTTACACACATAACACAGAATTAAATTTTTCACACTTAATACAGCATGTAAATTAACAAACTTCTTCAAACACAATGTATAAGGGAATGAAGCAATCTCTAGAGTCTACAGTGTTCATGGATCAACTTGGTTTCTATGCTTTCCTATGCACTTTTTTTTATATAAGTCTTCTCCAACATTGTCAGATCTGTATTCTTCAAGATGACAAATGGTTACAAAAAGTCTCAACTCTGATATGCTACAAAAATCAAATCACAACTGAATAATTGTCTGACTAGCATTACACTTTTGTGCTTAATTAGGTTTAATTAAGAATAAATGCACAGGAGAACACTATGTTAGTTTTTTTCCTTGTTTGTGTCCTACAGAAGTAAAAGGATACCGTGTAGAAATTGAAACCTGCCTGGCATTGTTTTACCTCAATTAAAATTCAGCACATTAAACAGAGTAGATCTATGTCTACATGGCATACCAAAACCATGACATCTTCCAATTTCAGATCAACAGTGTCTTGCAAAGGTTTATTTTGTACCAGCACTTTAATTCAGCACATTCTGAGAGTTAAACCGTCTGTTCTGAAGAGGCAGTAATGGGCTGCTAGAAATGTACCGTCATGCAACATACAGCTTCAGCTGGAACTTCTGAATTGTGGAGTTAAATCAAAATAATGTTTTCAATTTGGCAGCAGCATATCTGACCACGACTAAAGGGATGCTGAAGTCAATAAAATTCTGTAAAATAAACTTCATGCAGAGAATGGCACTTCTGAATGATCTCACACAACACAGTGAAGTACATGAATTGCAATGGCTACAATGACGGACGGAGCGAAGAAAAGATGCATTCACAACGAGACTTGAGGCAGACAAATTATTAGTCAAAAGGCATCTTATGAAGTAATTTTAATACTTAAAAAAGGTAACAACTTTAAAAGGCCTCTACTTCACATTTTAGGTAAGAGCTCTCTTCTGTAAATATTAATCAGTATCTATCTCCAGAGTAAACCCCTTATTATAGAGTTGAAAGGAATACAAGTCAGCTGAACTGCTCTTCTGGGAGGTGCTTGAGGGAGTGTAGTCAAATATCTGCTTCACTGTGCTTACAAATCTTCAGGTGAGGATGTTACTGCTTCAGACTCTGTATTTTGCTTTGCCATGATCATTGATAACACATATGTGCTGAAAAAAATATAACAGATTGCAGCAATATAGTGGATTACATTATTAACTATTAATAAATGGTTCAGAAATACTTTCGCTTGACCAATCTAGTGATCTTGCAATTACCCCTTCCTTTCCAGAGACCTGGAATTGAATTCTGATTTCACTTTCTAGGTACAGCAAGTTTTTCCACTTGCAATTCCCAGCTTTGAGGTCCCACCCCTGGGAGTACCACAGGAGGCAAAGACAAGGCTTGCACCTTTTTTCCATCGTTATCTCACGGAGAAAAGGAGCAGGCAACATAGGAGTAAAAGTCCAAGCCTGTCTGAACTGTAGCTCTGTTCAGACTTTTTACTGCTGCCCCTGCACATATTGGGACTGGCAGACCCCTGAAGTCCTAGGCTGACAGAAGATGGAAGCGTAGCAGAGGTATGACTTCTGCTCTTAGGGGAAGAGATGGGAAGGAACCATTCACAGCACTGAGCAGTGACTCCTTTGGATTACTTGCGGCTTTCCAGGGATCTCTACACTCACTGAAAGGATCCTAACTGTGACATTAAGCCCCGAGGGAGAAGGCAAATTATAGGGCCTTTAAAGCATCCTGGAAAAGTAAAACAGTGATTTTTAACATGTTTTGTAGAGAAACTTACATTTAGATCTCTGAAGTGCTCATTGTAGTCTAAGGCATAACCTACCACAAATAAATCTGGAATTTCAAATCCATAATCTGTATTGAGACAAATAAAGAACACTATCAATATAAGATAGATGGTTATTATATAGCTCTGAAATGCATGTGTTGGTTCTCTGACAAGCAAACTATAGATAGTTTAGTCAGTTCAGGTTATATTACTTTTGACTCTGAGACACTAAGGTCAGCAGTAGCCTTATAGACAGTTCCTCCTCGTAGACTATTTGTGACAGGACTGTGAACAGTCGGTGGAAAGTAGAAGAGTTGTGTACAATTATCACTGGCACAACAGACACATTGTGGAAGGAAGCCAAAATCAGAGCTAAAAGTCCCACTGACAACTGAAAATTTACAATGCTTCTAGCAGTCCATAGAATGATATGAAAGGCAAGTGGCAGAATAATGGTAACTTCTTGTACTGGCAAGCACAGATTTTTCACAACACTTACAATCTGGTCTGTACCCATCAGGCCGAGATGTTCTTTTCACCAACAAACTGCAATTAAAAACAAAATAAACCCCATGTAAATCTAGATAGTGACCTGAATAGCATGCATAAAAACTATTCCCATTATTCAAAAGGCTGCCACTGTTCTCCCGACAATGTCCTGATGGGAAGAGATGGGTGTGTTCCCCTTCAAAGTCCATCAGTGCCAGTCTTGAAATGGCTGAAGGGTCATTGCCACTGCAGAACAGTACAAAAGCATTTCCTCTCCTTTCCTCCACCCTCCTCTTAGTGACCCAGGCAGCTCCTCTGCAGAGCTCTCCATGCGATACTGCAGCACCAAATTAAAGCGGGATCTCGGAATGGGAACCTCCACTGTATGCTGGGCTAGACCAAGTTTTGTGATTGTTTTACTCACCTTGCCACTTTAATCATTTTTGGCTTGTATTTTTCTATATTATTAAGCAGAACCTTCATAGTCCTTCCAGTTCCAACAATATCCTTACAAAACATGAAAAACGGAATAAGTAAAACACAAAGGAAAGCTGGAAAGAGGACAATGACTGAGCAGTTCTACCTTCTTATTTTGTGGAAATGAAGCATTTTTCAGTGTTTTGTGAGCCACTTCCAAAAAAGGTTATAACTGAGCTCCCACTATTTGAAGCAAGCACTTTCTACTCATAAAATCATCAGTTAAAGGACTGTCCACTTCCTCTCGAAAATAGCTGTTTCTAGTAGTTAGGATGCAACATGGGACTGGAGATGACTTTACTGGGCACTGCAAGGATGCAGGGATCAGACCTTTCATATTGTGAAGATTACAGTATGTCAACGTCTCTCTGATGACTTTTTTCCTTTCTTTGCTAG
>NW_010292207.1:29847-66317 GCF_000700745.2 Antrostomus carolinensis
ATTACACTGTCCAGCTTACTTCCCACACAAGCAGACTGGGCCTGAAATGCCAGTCAGATCCTGACATGCTCTCTAACCATCCCAGTTGCTTTTCCAACATTTGAAAATATAATTACCTACAATAATTAAGAGAGAATCTGCAGCACTAGTGAGGTGGCACGTTCTTTTCCTCTACATCTGAACACTGTTGATTTATGTCAGCAACATATCTGTGATGGAACCTCCCCAGGGGCCACTGCAGGATGCAGTGCTAATGAGCGGGAGTCACGGGGACTTGAGAGAATGAGTGACATTCTCAACCAGCATGTGAACAACCCTGAAGTTGTAAAGCATGTGCAGGGCCATGCTATTATTTTAAAGTCATGCAACTGAGAAGTGTAGGGTATCACTGCAGTTGATTCATTGTCCTCCAAGGAACAGAACGACTTGCAGAACAGGAGTTGGTGAAACCACAGAAGAACAAATCACATGACACAGAAACAAAGACTCCTGGGTATCACAAGGCAGAGTACCAATTAGAGCGGCAGCAAAGTAGTTTGATCCATCATGCAGTTGCAAAAAGACTGAGAGGTCATTAAGCAAATCAACCCCTCTCCACGCCTGCCAGCTAAAGAAGTGTAAACACACACGGGTTTTAGAAACCGAACACACAATCACAGCTTGACTATGTGACTTTATCTAAGTACAATATGACACAGGCACTTGACTTACCTCCACAATTAGAACATTCTGAAAGAAATAACCAAAAAGAAATACAATTACATAATATTCACAAACTAAAAGAAACAAATATTTGAAAAAGTGAAATGAAGATAGATAGGTCTGTGTGCATATATACAACATGGAGCTGTACACAGGACACAAGGAGTTTCCTGTTTCATTTTTGTGCCCTGAAAAAGAGCCAGCCATAAGAGCAAGCCCTGCAGACAGGGGCTACGATTTTATTCAGCTCTGCCTTTGTGCAAGAATGGATGTAGCTTCAGAAAATAAAATTAGATGGAAGAAATTCAAATGGGATGAGCTTCACTTCATCCCAGTGTCTCTAGCCATGTACTACAGTGTACCCTATAGTTCACTAAAATACTATTTCCAATGTTACTATGAGTCTACCGCAATAATATTCTTGCTCTGAAATAAATGCTCTTCCTCCCTCCCCCCACCTGCCAGAAACCTCACCGTAAAGGATCACAGGCCAAGTTGTACCACCCATTCTCATACCATGAAGCACCCTCTTTCTCTTCAAATACTGCTGCTGAGATCAATAGTATTACTTGAAGAGAAGGGGAGTGCTTCAGTCAAGAGCAGGGATGTCAAGCCTTATAACAGCATGATCACATAAGCTGATCTTTTTGCTGACATGGTTCATCACTGTTCCAGGAATCACAATATCAAAGGCTACTTCTGTTCTGTTAAAAGCAATAACAGGAAGTAATGTCCTTATTAGAAGAAATAAAAGTTTATTTATTAGTGGGCATTATCATATGCATGTTCAAAAGAATAGATTCTTACAATCTTGCCTTAAGATCTACTTTCTGAGGTGAAACCTGCAATAGCAGGAGGAAAGTTATTTCACAAATACCTTTATCTATCTATTTATCTATGTATATATATTCCATGCACATGCACACTGTTATGTCCTGCAAAACCTTGAGACAGACAGACGAGCAGTTTCATATCGATGCAGTATTCACCAGACTAGCTTACATTACCTGCCTTTCCATCAGGCTTGTGGGCTTTGCTACATACATAACGTGGAGACTGTCTAACTTCCTTTTCCATCCCAGAATCCTCAGGCTGAGAGTTCTGAGAAAGACCCAAACACCAGGGAGGAGTGTGTGAAGGGAGTGTGCTCATAAACAGCACACCTTTGACAGTTTCATTAACTGATACATAAAGCTTCTTGTAATCTTCAAAACAGAAATTATTACTATAGATTATCCATATTTATATTTATACTGCAATTCCTCCTAACAGTCACAGTGTTTGGTAGGGAGATTACAGCATGCTTCATGCATCAACCACTGCACAAACATGTTACCACACACTGTATTATACCTGGATGCTTCTGAAATGGCAAAACACTTGGTAAAGGTGTGGAGAGAACTCCTGGTAGTAGTTCAGCAGATGTCAGCAATGGAGATACCACTCAAGAAAGCCACTAATTTAGACTGAGCTCTGTTGAAATGTGTATTAATCTTGCAGGGTGTCTCCTTTTTGGTGTTTTCATAACAGGTTTCACTGGTGGTTATCCTGTTTGGCACTCCTGACTTTCAACCTCTCAGCTGCTGACACAAACAACTCTGGATCTGAAAGACCTAGTCCTGTGGAGGTAAAAAGTCAAAGGCCTCTTAACAACAAAAGTCCAAAGACACCCTACCTCTAGAAATTTCTTCCTTCAAGAAAGAATGGAAGTAAGTCAATCCTCTAGATAAGATGAAGAGACCAAAACCATGTTCAGGAGAAGCTTATGACAAGTGTGCAGGGACACATTTTCTTGAAGGAAGCTGTTTGGATCCAAAAAGGGTTTGGCTTTCATCTGGCTTCCTGGATGAAGTCATAAATAGGAAAAACACCTCCAAAGACTAGCTCAGGACACCTGGGTCTGAGGCATAAGCAAATCACTTGATTCAGTCAGTGGACACCTCAAGATTATGTGCAGGAGTAATGGTTTAACCATCCCCCAGAGAACTTGCACAGCTGGTGAGACATGTAAATATTTATGTGTGTATATACCTACACACACACACATAATATATGGTATAGGGAGAGCGCAGAAGAGTTGACAAGGAAAGAACCTCACCAGAACTAAAGACAGAAATGAACTCCTTTAGTACCAGCAAATAGTCCAGGATGACTGGGAGTGGCACCTGGTAGGAGAAGCTGACCTGACATCAGCCTGACATCCTGACCCATTCTGCCATTTTTGTGCACCTTGTGCTGCTCTTCATACTGTTGACAAGAACTTTCCTCCCAAAGGAAAAGCACAAGACCTATCCAGCAGCTATGGCATGAGATGGGACATACCAAAACTGACATGGCAGAGGACTGCAATGTCCCACATTAGCAGATGGTGTCAGGGTGCAGCAAAAGCTGGCTGCTCCCTGAGTGAAGGGTAGCCATGAGCTGAGTGCAGTAACACAGCCAGCATTGCAGGGGCCTCACCAGCCAGCACCCAGCCCCACAGTGCTGCAGCGAGGTCATCAGGCAGACCTGAGACTTGTTCAACCAACACTGCATATCATCAGGTGAGTTCAGGGTGATGAGGCAGATCTGAGGTCATGGTGAGATGTCAATCCACAGGTTGGGATCAGGTCCAGTGAGAGTAACCATGATCAAACACAGCTCACTGATCTCCAGGCAAGTCCATAGTGGTGAGACGGGTCTGAGTCTGGAAAGTCAGCCTGTGAGTTAAGTTCTGGATCAACACCTGTAGCAACATACAGGCCATGGCTGTAGCTGAGCTGAAGATGGGTACCCATACACCTTAGCTCAGGCATGGACTGAAAGTCCAGGGCTGAGTTGAACTGGGGCTCCTGTGCCTACAGATTGGGGCCCCAAGTGACAGAGGTCATGGCCACTGAAGCCTATTAGTGCACACAGGGCCATGCCAGATTGAGAGAAAAGCACAGTCCTGGGACATTTTGTTGACAGGCAAATATGTTTCTCTGCTACCAGCTGCTTCAGCTATCCTATCACAAGCAACAGTGGGGATTCTTTTGCTTACTTGCAAGTGGAAATCATAAAATTAGACAAAATGAGGGGACAGCAGCCTCCCTGGCCATGGAATCAGGATTAAACCAATAGGGAGGAGCAGACCTTACTAATTAACTTGTGAGAAAAAAATCATAGACGTTAATAGAAAATGGGACTGAGGAGACCATGAAAGGTCATCAAGACTATTCTGTTGGCCTGAAGAATCAACTTAAAACTATCCCTTACAGATATCTGATTTACCTGTTCTTGAACATGATGAGGACTTCAGAACTTTCCCAGGCAATGTGTCTCAGTGCCTCAATATCTAAGAGCAAAAATACAGTTAGAAAACTGCTGTTGCTATTTGACCTGAACTTGTTTTGCAGTGGACATAGAAAAACCTTTATTTTCTTCTCTTTTTAACTTCTTATATATTTGAAGACAGGTGTGTTTCCTCAGTTTCCTCTTCTTCAGATTAAATAACTCCTATTTATTCAACATTTTCTCACAAGTCATTTTTCCTAGCTTTCTGATAATTCTTTTGTTCTCCTCTGGAACCTGTCTGGTTGGTCAGAATCCTTCTCCAGTTGTGGCACCCCAAACCAGAGAGAAGACTTTTCCAGTGTCGAGAAGAATAAAAGAACCACTTTGAATGCTTTACAAATGATCCTCCTTTCTATATATTCCAGTACAACATCTTTTATAAAGGTATGCTGTTATCTCATTTGCAACTTGTGATCCACCTGTTGTCTCCAGTTCAGAACTGGTGCTTAGTCATTCTTCCTCACTTGTGTTTATGCAAATGATTACTTCTGTACAAACACAGAAGTTAGTATTCATCTTTATTGTCATTACATGTCATTCTTTGAACCAAATTCTTACAATAATTTTTTAAGATCATAGTACTATCTTGTATTTTTCCAGGTAGTATCACTAGTATTAAATGCTAATTCCACCTTCTAAATCATGAATTAAATACTGTATAGTTCCTGGAAAACATGCTTTAATGCATCCAGTCATGCAGTGAAGCATAATTAACTGTTTCTTGAGGACAGCTTTCCAACCAGTTATACATCTGTCTAATAGAAATTTAATCTTGTCTACATTTCCTTATCACAAATGACTCATATGAAGGAAAGAAGATTAACACAGATGCAGACATGCCTGAAGGGTTTGTCTGGCCACAAGGATGATAGTCAGCTGTGCATGACTTCAGCTGAAGTGTAAGATCTCATATTTATTGACTAACTTGAGAAGGAAGGATATTGGTGGACCCTGACATTGACTAGCATTCTGCTATTCTTGCTTCTTCTCAGAGTCAAGGAGTCCAACTGTTGCAAATGATATGCACTGGGAGATTTGGTCTTTTGAAAGTCCCTTTCATCAGGCAGTTGACTAGGTCAGGAAACACAGATTCTGTTTTGTATTATGCACACTCTCATTATTTCCAAAACATGAGGATTTTCTGTGCTATGGAGAAATCCTGTATGTAAGGACTTCTTAGTGGAAAAGCCACTATAAAATATTTAGATATGAAAACATTTTGTATATATAAATAAGCAGGCATCCTGATTGCTGAGAGCGGTGTATTAATCCCTGTTTTGATTAGGCAGGGCTACTGTGACTGAAGTCATCATACTTAACTTTTGCTTACAACTGAAGGCATTCAAAATTATTTGCCATTCTCTGGTACCAGAAACCATCTCCTACAAAACGACATGATGTGCTGGGAAACTGACTGCATTGCTGCCTGTCCCCTGCCTTTCTCCTGTTGAAGCAGACTGCTGATAGAGGGGTTCCAGAACAGGGATGGCATAGCAGAGTAGCAGAGGAACAAACTGCCAAGAAATGTTTTGATATACAGTATCCAGGACTAGATGGTTGTGATGTGTAGCTAAAACTAGTTGAAATAGATTATCTTATCCTTGAGCAGATGGATAGAAGATTAAATAATGCAATGGTTACAACAAATTGGTACATTATCAGTAATGTCACCATTATCTTAAATGCACAGCTGGCTGCATCCAGTGTATCTCCAAAAGGTCAGAGTTACATGAAAGACCTTATTCAGCTTCACCATGAAATCCACCTGTGGGCTGGTGGGCAAGATACTGGTGAAACTCACTAGTTTTTGGTGCCACAGCACTAACTGATAGCTGGACAAATGATAAGCTACAATCCTTTTTCAAGTATATATATGTTTGAAGCTCCTGTACCACACAGATCAAGACTGTTTTGTCCTTTCGGATTTATCTGAGGCAATTGCAGAGGAGGAAACCACATGAAAAGAAAAGTAATCTGGCCTTCTGGCATGCATTTGATATTTTCTGTCTATTTTTGGAGCCTGAAGAACAGGAAATAGGAATATCTACTGACATGTTGACCAGACTGAAGAAGGCTTAATTTCTGAGTAGAGACACCTTCACCAATACAATCTGTGAAGTATGTCCAGAAATCTAATAATTATTTAATAAAATAAAAATGTTATATTTAAAAAATATGTCCTGGAAAGATTTTTTTATATCGTTCAAATAAAGAAGGGGTGGTGGCTCAACTCTCAGAGTTTCAAACACCTTTCTACTAAGTCATTGCAAGAGAATCAGCAGCTTTTATTGCTGATGATCAGAGGGTTGGTTGGGAGCTGATAGATTGGATGACCGTGATTCATCCTGTGTTTACAGCGGTTTCAGGTAGCTGGCAGGAAGCAGGCTGGTGCAATATAGAATCATAGAATATCTCAAGTTGGAAGAGACCCATAAGGATCATCAAGTTCAAATCCCTGCTCCTCACAGAACTACTTAAAACTAAACCACATGACAAAGAGCGTCATCCAGACACTCCTTGAACTCTGACAGGTGTGGTGCTGCTTCCCTGGGGAGCCTGTTCCAGTGACTGACCACCCTTTTGGTGAAGAACCTTTTCCTAATGTCCAGTCTGAACTTCCCCTGATGCAGCTTCATTCCATTTCCTTGTGTCCTGTCGCTGGTCACCAGAGAGAGGAGATCAGCACCCCTCCCCCCCCCCCCCCCTCTGCTGCCCCCCTTGAGGAAGGTGTAGACTGCCATGAGGTCACCCCTCAGCCTCATCTTCTCCAAGCTGAACAAACCCTGTGACCTCAGCTGCTCCTCCTAAGTTTTGCCTTTGAGACCTTTCACCATCTTGGTTGTCCTCCTCTGGACACACTCTGATAGTTTGATGTCCTTCTTGCGTTGAGGCGCCCAAAACTGCACACAGTATGCACCAGTGCAGCATGGAGTGGGACCACCACCTCCTTCAACCAGCTAGCTATGCTGTGTTTGATGCACCCCAGGGCATGGTTGGCACTTTTGGCTGCTGGGGCACACTGTTGCAGCTATTGCACACTGTTGACTCATATTCAACTTGTCATGAAGCCAAACCCCCAGATCTCTTTCTGCAAGGCTGCTCCCCAGCCTCTTGTCCTCTAGTTTGTACATCTAACCAGGACCACCCCCAAGTCCCAGAGAATCCGGCACTTCCTCTTGTTAAATTTCATATGGTTGGTGATTTCCCAGCTCTCTAGTCTATCCAGATCTCTCTGTAAGGCCTCTCTACCCTCAAGGAAGTCCACAGCTCCTCCTGGTTTAGTGTCGCTGGCAAACTTACTTAACGTACATTTGATTCCTGCTTCCAGATAATTCATAAAAACATTAACAAGCACTGGCCCTAAAATTGTGCTCTAACAGTGTTTTTGAATGCAGAGGGCTGCTGTGAAGTTTCATATTCTCCAGTTTTGAGTGATCAGGGTGCACTCAACTTGTGACTCTGCACATGGACATTTGCACTGAGCAGATATAATATTTGTGGTGTGAACTGGATCTACACAAAAATAAAATTTGTGATCATATACTTTTTTAGACAATAGTAGAAATGGTTCATAACAGCATGTCTTCAGACATATGGAAAAAGGAGGAGATTTTTTAAAATATTAGTACTATGTAAAATGAAGAAGAATTTCTAATCCCTGCATTCCATGTGAATTTGTCTCTCATGTTAAAGAGACAGATTTTCTCTTTTATATAATAAATTTCAATTTATCTGTGAATTTACAAATTTTTAATAATGGACTGGAAACCTGCAAAAGTTGAAAACCTGCAGTTTACTGCATTTCAGAGCCACATGAGCTTATACACAGCAAGGAAGTAGGTTGTGTGTTGTGTGTGTAGGGGGGGCAGGTTTTTTGGTAGTGGGGGAAGGGCCACCTTGTGAGAGCAAAAAGCTCCCCTGGCTCCAAGGCGGAGACCCCCCAGCCCAGGCTGGGCCAACGAGCACTAGAGAAACATCCCTGCAAATCCATGTTTGTGAGGGGAGGGACTGTCCTGAAAAGAAGAAGGTGAAGAGAACCTGGAGGAGAGGCCATTGGCCTAACAAAAGACCATCGGCCTAAAGAAAGGACAGACACAGAGAGCTTTGATGCCAGAGAAGAGAGGAGGAGGGGAAAAGACAGAGACCCACACCCAGTTCTACCATATGGAGTAGGAGAAGACAAAGGAAGTTCCCTGCAGCCCATGAAGATTAAACGGTGGAGCAGAGACCCACATGCAGGCCATGGAGGACTCCACGCTGGAGCAGAGAAGTTGAGCCTGAGGGCAAATGTGACTCGAATTGTGACCCCGAGAGTCACTCGCTGCCAGAGTGGGGGTGGACCCCCAGAGGGGGGGGGGAGTCTGCAGCCCATGGATGTCCCCATGCTGGAGCCGGGAGCTGAGCTTGAAGAGGTCCATGACTCCATGGGAAGCTCGTGTTGGAACATCTTGTTCCTGGACTTCCATGCTGTGAAGAGCGGCAGAGGTGAACTGACTGTAACCTCATTACGTGTCCCCTGTGCCATTGCTGTGGCAAGGTGGAGAAATCAGGAGCAAAGTGATTTGAGCCCGGGAAGAAGGGAGGGGTGGGGGAAGGTGTTGTAAGATGTGGTTGTTGCGTCTCACTGTGCTACTCAGATGAATGGCAATGAATTAAATTGATTTTTCTTCCTCAAGTTGAGTCTGTTTTGCCCGTGACCATAACTGGTGAGTGAGCCGTCCCTGTCCTTCATTCCTAATCCTGTGCCCCCTTTGTTGTGACTCCCATCCCATCTCACCAGGTGGGGGGGAGTGAGTGCAGGACTGCATGGTCCCACTGTGGGTCAAACTACCACAGTTGTTATTATAATACATGTAAGAAAAATCCTGACTTGTAACAAGCTGAAAAATACTCCAGCACTGAGTCAATACATTTCTATTGTTTACCTTCCCACAGGTCAGTAATAAATAGAACAATGTCAGCTAACAAGACCAAGCAGAGTAATGAGATCATGTATGCCTCCCGCCTGACAGCAGTAAGTGCTATGGAAACTATTTTTCACCTTCCTGGAAAAGAATAACATTTTTTTTTCTAGATTTTGATTTTATGTTCCATTTAGAAGACTGATTTCAAAGGGAAAAATATTATGAAATAGCAGTGCTTTGAAATTAGCACTGAATAAGAGTTTGAGGGAAAGGCTGTCTTTGAATTCAAATAAAATGTAAAATTTTAACAAGGTAAAATGCTAAGTTGCAAATTTAGAAAGGGGGAATATTTCCAGGAAAACAGAAACTCTACTTAGGTAATCAAATAAAAAACCATACTTAATGCAATACTACAGCTAAGAGGATAAATACAGCCCTTGCATGCAGAGCAAGAAAATCACATAGGTACACGAAGAAGGTATTTTCACTTTATATGTTTCAGTGTAAAATCAGCAGAATAACATGAACACACATTTTAAAAAAAAAGCTGTTTAAAAAAACTCCAAACCCGAAAGAACTTAAGACTGAGAACAGAAGAATTATTTCAGACCTGGAAAAAACACCTTGCAGTGAAGTAAGGTTTGTAGGAGGAAGTAATAGCTTTTATTTAATTAACAGCCGAGTTCCCAGTGGGAGAACATTTTTCACAAAAGAACTTTGACCTTTCAGCCCAGGACCTCAAAGAGACGACAAAATACCTTCAACAGCTGAGCCTGGGAACAAAAATTCAAAACTGCTGTATGAACTAGAAATCATGGACTCAGACAGGGATCTTCTGGAGAGAGTCCAGCGGAGGCCACACAGATGATGAGGGGCCTGGAGCATCTCCTGTATGAGGAAAGGCTGAGAGAGCTGGGACTCTTCAGCCTGGAGAAGGGAAGACTGAGAAGGGATCTTACCAATGTCTATAAATACCTGAAGCGTGGGGGCCAAATGGCTGGGGCCGGGCTCTTTTCAGTAGTACCCTGTGACAGGACAAGGGGCAATGGGCAAAAACTGGAACACGAAGTTCCACACAAACTTAAGGAAAAACTTCTTTAGTGTGAGGGTGACAGAGCACTGGAACAGGCTGTCCAGAGAGGTTGTGGAGTCTCCATCTCTGGAGATGTTCAAAACCTGTCTGGACGCTTTCCTGTGCAACCTGTTGTAGGGAACCTGCGTTAGCAGGTCATCTCCTGATGTCCCTTCCAACTTCTATGATTCTGTGATCTGCGACTCAATAAAATAGTGACTTTATGGCACATTATAATCTTCTACTGCAGCTGACCTTCAACTCATTTATCAGCATTCCACAGCTGATAATTCACTCTCTTATTTTAGCTCAGAGAAATTCTTAACATTTTTATCTGCCCCTTTGGTCACAGGGCAGGTGATCACGTAGGGAAATATTTTATTATTTTATTCTCCCATTCTGTACTTAGCTTGAAATTTGCTGATTCTTCAGATGAACAGAAGGATCTGCATGCTTGAAATTTTGTTTCTTTGAATTGTATCAGTTGTCTAATATTAATCTCCTGTTATTAATTATACCTTCAAACCTTGTCTCATTTACATCCTACAGTATGCCAGTACTTTACAGCAGGCTCCCAATATATTAGTTTATCTAGAAGAAGCTCAAATAATGACTGGATGATAGGCAAATACGTAACCGTATGGCAACATAAATTTGCTAATGGCAAGCCACTCAGTCTAGTAGGCAAAGGTATTTAAAAAGGCAACAGCAAAAGGCAAAAAGCTATCCAAATTCAGAAGAAAAAATTAGGTTCACCATTTTAGCAGTGATAACAGTTGACTGTTAGTAAGATATGCCTGAAGTATGGAGGCTTCTCCATCAACTCTTTAAATCAAAATACTTGGTAGCTCAAAGGAGAAACTGTAGGCACAGTGAAGAAATTATTATTTGGGACCCTGCAATCTAAATCACTCAGAAGTTCAGAGAAGAATGATGGTGCCTTTGGATCTTAAAATACAGGAATCTCTAAACAAAGCTCTGCTTGTGATCAGGCCAAATAATTGTACTGAAAAATAAAAAAAAAAAAGAAAGAAAAAGAAAATTAACCTCAATGTGGTAAGATTTGCAGAAATTTTTAAGGAAGCAGATTTACCTAAGTCTTGTAAAGCTCACTGAAGGTAATCAGGTAGCAAGCTTAAAAGAAAGAACTTTTTCACATGCAACTTCAATATGAAACTCCTTGCTATAGGATCTTGTGGGACTAGAGGCATAACTGGAGTTACAAAGAGATGACACAGACATGGGTAACAGTTCTAGCACTGGATGTATTCAACATGATAGTCCAGATGTAACTTGAATTTTGGAGGTCTCTGTTCTAGCTGTTTCATATATTCTTTCCCTAATAAAATTCCAGTTGTCTGCTGCTGAAGACATGATACAAGCCTAGACAGACCTTTTATCCTATTTAGTATGGTGGTAATAGTGGTCTTACAAGTGGAGAAAATACATGGAAATTGGGAATGATGGAAATAATACTTTATTTTCGAGTCCCCATTGGTGTTCTGAGTTCCTTCCTCTCTCCTTCTTGGATAGAACTATTCTTAAACTGTTTGGGGATACACATAACATATTATTAGTTATACCAGCTTCTAAAGTATTCATGAATACACAGTTGCTAGAAAAGGTGAGTTCTTGTATACATCCAGTTCACAGATGAACGCATATTTGTAAAAAATAGAAAAGACTGAAAAAAAAACCACAGTCCCTTTTTATGTATATCTATTTTTTTTTTGAGGGTGGAGGTGGAAGGCTACAAAATAGTGTATTTTTATTCCCTTTAGTTAAATTTCCATTCATAAGTCTGCATTTTCAGTTAGATTATTTCTAAAGATACCTTGTTTTCATGTGTACTTTATATGATCAAAAATACATAAGTTGATACTGCGATTCTTCAAACTAAATTGTTAACAGATTATCAGCTTACTCATCGCACCTGCAGTACTTGCTTTCTTAGCACTGTATTTGGGGAACCTCAGGTACTACTGGTTAAACAAGACATTTTATGACACCTTAAGTTAGGCTTGAAGAAGCAGTGCTATAGGACTGAAGAATCATCAGCAAACAGAGGTTAAACAATAATGCATCATGTTTCAGTGAAGAGGTCCAAAGGAAGCTACAAGCACTGCTGTCAGAAGTGAAATCATTTTACAGTATGCACAGGACTGAAATCTACATACACTAACACTTCATCAAGATGTTAGAAAATAATATGAAAGACTCCTGAGAAATTAGACATCTAAGTAGGAGCTTTATACAGGGTTCTAGAAAAGGTCATGGACATCTGATTTTAATTTTTTCTGCTGGGTTGATCCACATCTTATAGCACTCCTGAAAAGACACATACTGTATCTCAAAACCATTATTTTTTTAGACACTCAATTTGGTCAATGTCAGCTGCCAATGTGAGAAACTTGGTTAGTGCAGTAAGAGTCTATGTACACAGACTTGAGCCACTTAAAGTCTGTAAAACCAGTTCCGTTATCTCCAAGAGCTGACAGAGTGGGGGACATGATGGGGGGCATGACGATATGCTCTCACTGACATTTTGCTCTCAGAGAGCACTGTGTTGAATGCTGTACACGTGCGTGTTCTGCTTGCAGCCATCTTTACAGCATGCTTCTGTTGTGCATAAGAAGTAGAACAAATTACCATAATCAATGTAAAGGTAATTCTGGAATGGAGCACTGTCTCCATTCTCTTACTTGAAGGAAAAAGTATAATTTTCTGATCATCTGCAATTGGAAGAGGATTTTCTGGACACAGGTGAAATCAACAGAATTATGAACACTTACGAGGTAGAAGCAGGTAGACAGTGGGAGAGCAGAGCCCATGGAAAAATGGGATAGGAAGGCTGGGAAGTTTTCTTTGTACTTTCCTTCCTCCAGAACAGCAACAAAAAAAGAAAATAATGATCAACAGTAGATCAGGTTACTTAAGAAGTGCAAAAAAAGGTGATTGACTTTGGGGAAGAAAAAAAATTGTGTCTTTTACTGTGGAAAAAGCAGTTAAGGATGGCAACTGTCAGAAGAGTAGAAAATCTGATTAAGTAAAAACGCAGAACAAAAGGGCAGCTAAGTAGAGGTACTGAAGATGTGGAATGCTTGAAAACACATAAAATCAACCTTTGAAAAGATGAAAAAGGCAAAGCTGCACATCTGATAGGAATACAGTAAGATGTAGACATAAGTGGGGGACAACTATTGCAGAAGCATATAGTGGATTTTGTATACCTTTACCATCAATAAATAGTCTCTCAAGTACACAATGTTCTAAAGAGAATGCCATTATTTTTTCTGCAAATTTACGGGCATTATTCCAGAAAGAAATGCATATAGGGAGAGAAAGCACAACATTAATCAAGGCAGCAAATACTGAAGGGGAAAAAATAATAAGTATAGAACCAACAGAATTCTGAGAAACAAACTTGGAATAGTGAAGGAGATGATAATATGCATTTTAAGTCTAGAGAATAAATCTTTGTGTTACACAGCTGCCACATGTATGGTTTATTAAATACTGAAATGCTAACATATTTAAGAGAATGCTAGAGAAATAGCTCCCAGAACTGTTGTTAGAACCTATGACATGCAGAGAAAATGTTTCAGTAAAGTAAGAAGAAATGAGAGGCATAAGAAAAGAAAGTGAGATTGCATTATGTTCCTGGAAAATCTTCTCATATGACAAGTAGGGCAAGAAAATGGTAGACAGTGGATAAATTGATTTAGGTGAGATATGTAAAAGAAGTTTGGGGATTTTATAGCAAAATTCCTGCCAGAAGGAAGTGAGGAGTGCTGCATGGTGGATATCTTCCTCTGAGTGAAACCTCTTTTTGATATGAGCTGATCAGTCATTTTAGGAGAGTATCAGAGTAGTGATGGAGTGCTCAAAATAATGCAATGAAGTGCAGAGACAGTACAAGACATTCACTTTCTTTTTTTCTTGGTCACTTATTGATTACCTTCTACACTTCTCTGAAAATGCCAAAATCACTGGCTATCAACAAGATGTACTTAATATGAGCACAGGGAATAGCCCCTCATAAAGAACATAAGCATTAATCCATATTACAGACAGACAAAATACCAGAAATTCACTGGCTCCATAATTGTATCATACTAATTACATAACTACTTTGTTTTAATTACAAGTTCTTATTAACCTAACAAACAAGGAAGATTAATTTTGTTCACATCCTATGTTACGTAGAAATAGTGATAATGACAAAAATATATGGATCTAATTTTGACATCAAATACATTATACAAATGTAATAAGTATTTAAATGCAAAATTATATAAACTCAAAGTTTATGATTTTGTCTAACCTGTCTCATTTGCAGGGAGACAAGTCAAAGTGGTATAGGAGCTTTTTTGAAAGGTTACAGGACATATTACATATGGAGTGATATAGAGAATGATTCCTGTCAGTAGAGACTTTGAACTACATAATCATCTTCAACCATCTCTTGGGACAAAATATACACACATACAAGTGTAAGAGGTAAATGGCAGCCATAACTTACAGCTCCGATACAGCTGAATCTACTGAAATTTCCATAGATGTTTTAAAATTTACTTTGTTTAAATCCCACAAATACTTTAAAATATGCTATGAATTTTTACAGTACTATACAGTATGATTACAGTATTAATACTAAACAGTTATATTATTTGTTCTTTCACCTCATTTACATAAATTTTCATAGCCATCTTGCTTTGAAACAGTGCCTCTCGTTTTCTAGACAGTTATTAATTATCTCCCTGTTTTCAAAATTTAGTCCTCTTTATAAACATTAATGATTTTACCCAAATGACCATTTCAGCTTTAAAGTAACAGAAAACTAAGCAGCTACTTACCTATGAAATCAGCTACTGAGAAATTTTATGTTCACCACTTAAATCATTAAAGGAGAGACTTTGAAATTATATTTTTTCTGCATAGAAGTGAATAGTTACAAATCACTAGAGTCTTAAGCTATATCAGGACTCATTCTTCAAGTACCTTTGTTAATGACTCATGCTATGGAAATCTTAATCCTTGACTCTGTGACCTTCTTTATGGAAGAATAATTTCAAATTGTGGATGGTTTTCTTCAGGTAACAGTTTGGGTCTGTATGCTAACTCTCCTCTGTCTCAGAATATTTCTCTTTTTCATGGTTTGTGTCATTACACATTTTTTCCAGGCTTATAATGTTTTTATAAACAAAAGCATATTGTAGAGAAGTACAGAGGAGATATTCTTCTTTCTGAAGAGCTGTTATCCTTAACAGCCTCTTTTAAATTAGCTTTTATATTTTTTTTCTTTCTCTAAGCTTTCTCAGAAAAAAATAGTTACAGAATAGCATGTTCATGAATATACTCAGTAATCCTTTTTTACAATAATAAGTAACGCATGGAAATGATTTATCTGTTCACTAAGATTATAGTCTAGCCAAGATTCCAGGTATTATTACTTAATGAACTACATTTTAAGATAAAAATCTCAGAATTTTTTGTCTGCAGGTTTCAAAACTGTTGACGTTATTGATGCTTTTGAACTTAACAGAAACTTAATGGAACTTACATTCCGAACTCATGCTGGCACTTTTGAAAACACCTTGTATGATCCCTAAGTTAATGGGACTTAACCTGGCATATTAATCTTTCAATATATTTACAATCTTTTAAATAAGTACTCCAAGCAGGCAGAAGCAGCACCTAGCTTGCTTAAAAGCAGAGAAAGTGAATTCCATCAGTAAGTCTTCCACTAATTCACTCAGTGACTTACAATGGTTACTAAAGCCAGCAGTTTTAAAAGCCAGCAGCTAAACTAAGGTATGAAAAAACACTTCAAGGAAAGATTTACATTGACTGTAGGAGGCTCTGAATCAGTCTGCAAATGGCTGATTAGTAAAATGTGTTGAATACTTGCACTAATTGCTAAAGTCAACAACAGATGAAGGAGTTGGCATTCGTGGACATGAGGCAACTCCTTCATATATCCAACTTTAGATATGTATAAGTATGAATGTTTGAGCTGAAGCTTTGCATCCCAGCTTTTCAATCAGTAAAATAAGTCTTAAGGAAACCCTACTCTCACATGTTATAGTGAAAATGCTATTTAATTATTCATAGAACAGCTGAGTCACAGACAACCACACATACAAACAACTGCCAAACCCCCTTCAGCAAGTCTGCTCCCGAGGCAGTCCCAGCCCTTCCCTCCTGCTCTGCTTCAGCCTCTCCACACCCAGCTTCCAGCACTGGGCTCCCTTCCTGATCAATCACCTTCATTCCCAAACCAGCCCCTTCATGCCTACCCAAGATTCCAGCCTCCTTACCCAGCAATCTTAAACTATATTATAGAATAGAATCATAGAATGGTTAGGATTATCCAGTTCCAACCCCCCTGCCATCAGCAGGGACACCTTCCACTAGATCATGTTGCTCAAAGCCTCATCCAGCCTGGCCTTAAACACTTCCAGGGAGGAGGCAGCCACAACTTCCTTGGGCAACCTGACCTATTGCTGTTCAGTCTTCTGCCCAAGTATCTCCTAGCCTCCTAACAGCCAAATGTTATGTCCTGCTCCATACCTGGGAACAGGAGGGCCGTGCCAATGAGAATAAGGTCTCCGGGATCTTCAGTATAGGAACACAATTTACTTCATTTTTTAAAAGAGCAGAACTATTTGGAGTGAAATCTTCTTTCTCTCTCATACACATGTGGACACACACAAATACACAAAAGTCCTGCTGAATTCAAATGATACTAGAAAGATTATATCTGGAAAAGATATTAATAGCTGAAACCATTCATGGGGAAAATTTAGGATTGGAAGGTGAGGCAGGGAAGCTGAGCTTGGAAGCTTAGAAAGTGTTTGAACTATCTGGGAAAGAGACATGTTAGGTAAGATGAATAGGTGCACTGCCAGTTCTGCATGTGAGGTACAGTAACTTATGCAAAATCATCACAGAAAAACAGGTAGCTCCAGTGTTTGAACATAAGAAAGTAGCAAAATAATTAATATTTTCCAAGAACATGATTAACGCTGTAGTGATAATTTGGAAACAAACACACAGCAGGATTATTTATAAGTGCAAATCGAGGACATATATATCACTAAAATATTCTAACAGCATTTTTTTCATTTACATTCTAGTTGCATCAAAACCTATTTTATATGAATGAAATATCTGAAGTTAAGCTTTTCTCTTCTTTTTCTTGTGTGCTATAGTACAACAAAACAAATGAGTTTCCTAGTACTACATTTGAGTGCTTTGAAGAAGCTGATGTTACTTAGTGCCAGCTAATAAAAGAGAAACTGCGTGTACAAGTAACAAGGTAAGTATTATGTTGCCTTAATGCATAGGTGAAGAATCCATTTCTGACTATTTTCCACATAGACCATTTGCCTAAAGAAGTAAGCCTTCCTTCCTCTTCAAAATACTGCTTTGTATTACCACAGTTGGATGAAAATAGCCTTTTCACTGACTTGAACCATTCTCTTTCATTACCACAATGTTCAAGGATAGTGCTAAGCAAATTCAGTCATACAGCCAGCCTGATGTTGAAATTTAAAAAATCCCATTTGGTTATCTAAGTGAAAGGTTCCACAACTCAATTTTGTACAGCAGGCAATACTGTATTAAAGTCCTCATATACTGAATTCAATAAGGATACTCAACGTGCAGTTTGCTTGCATGCACCCAACTGAAGGCAGAAAAAACAGGTTCCAAGACATAAACAAGCTCAGGGGAAGCATTCCAGCACAAATTTTGCCCACAATCTCACTGATGATATGTGTATAACTATTGGGAAATTGCTACACTAGGATGTGGCATCTGCAATCTCAAAGCAATGGCATTATACCAATTTAATAGAGATGAATACCTTCCTTTGATTTCACTATTAGTATCTGACAGTCCATGTGCAAAATTATACAGCTTTTCTCATGGTTTTTTAGTGGATGTATTTTCTCTTAAATTTAAAATTAACAAACCTTCCCAGTCAGCTTTGAAAGATCATCTCCTCCCATTATCTGCATATCTTGCATAGACTGATCATTCTGAAAGAAGAAAGACAAAACTTTGAAATTGGATATAACTGTATAAAATAGAAGTATAAACATGTTAACTTTTTTTGGGTCTTTCAGAGTCTTGGTTACCAACACTTTCTAATGCCCATTAGTATTGGTGTATGACAAAACCACACTCTCACTTATTCCTATGGCTTCTATAATCTCTGGTTGTATTTAAGCTAACATCAAGCTCCAGGTTTTAATGAACTAGAAAAAAGTTGTCTCTTTCTTTTTAAAATAAATAATGTTCCCTTGCTTGCTGTTTCTTAATATGACAAGTGTTGAGTAGCATGATTTGTCCCTTTCACAACAGGAGGAAAGGAGCACCTCAACACTTGACCAAACACCTGTAAGCACATTCTTTTTTTGGAACAGTCTTTAGAAACACAGGCAAAATGTGCTTACATCTGTCACTCACACAGAGAACTCAGCTATCTTTGAAGAAATTCACTCAGGTTTTTTTGCGGGGGAGGAAAAACATTTTGCAAAAATTATCACTTGTTATCAAGAATAGTTTCAGTGTGCCACACAGTTACATGAGTTTTGGTTTTACTTTTTCAACTAACTCAAAGATAAAATACTTGAGGTTGATTCTGTAAAATAAAATACCACTAATCAGTCAAACTAAATGCAACAGAATAGTATGCATTGATTTTCCTATTAGAAAAGGTATTTTTTTGAAAAAGTCAGTAAAACTTTGTTTTACATATTTGTTTAAAGACATTTCTAGTCGAAACTCGTTCTGACAGAAAATTCTCAACCAACTCTAGTTCAAATTCATTATCAGCAGCATGCAAATTTAAGGTCACATAAGGGAGACATACGGAAGTCTTACTTTTATGGGAAGACAAATGAGACCTTAAAGAAGGTAGGAAATTAAAAAAATACACAGTCATGGCCAGGTTATATGAACTTTCCAGAGAAAGCAAGAGCAAAACTAAGCATAGTTAATGTGAGGTTTTTGCCAAATTGGTGCATGTGCTAATCTAATCTAATCTCCCTACTTATAGGAAGACGGCGCTACTCCAATTCTAATAATACCTGCAGTACCACAACGTGATGCTGTTACTTTACTAGCAACATCAGGAAGCTTTATCATTAAAACAACTGACAAAAACATAATACTTGAATACTTTGGTTTTATTTCATAAATCTAGTGTTCTGAAGTCAAATGTTTTTCCACAAATAAATAATGGGACAGCAGGATTATAAAGTAGGTGAGGATTTACTGGACTAAGGGGTTTACAGCTCTCCTTCTTCCCCTCAAAAAGCAGCACCAGCAGAGGCAGCACACACACACCTGCCATGTGGCACAGTTACAGCTGCGTGCCTGTGCAGAGGGAATCTGCATCTGCCCACGCCTACAGCCCAGGTGGCAGAAGTCCAGGGACTTCCAAGGAACCATTGCAGCCACTTGATCACAAGAAATCTGACAACCTCAGGAAACATTAATGGTCCCCATGGGAATGGATTATGTAAATTAATACAGCCTTCCTGAGTAACTGTAAGCAAATGTTGCAGAACTGCCCAGATGACAATTTCCCCAGGTTTGCATACTGCAGACCCACCAGAAGACTCCTCTTTTACTCAGACCCCACTCCCAAAAAGTCTCTCGACGCACAGCTTTGTAAGAGGTCCTTAGCAGACATTGCCTTAAAAGACAGGTTTTAGACTTGCCCTCACTTTTCCTGCACCGGATCTAGGAACTTTAGATCCTTTTCATGCTGCTCTGATTTGTTTCCTGGGAAACAGAGCTAGAGCGGGAATGAACGTTACATCCCATATATCTTCTAATATAAGTTTCAACATTTCTATTATTTTTGTAAAGAAAAACACAAAGTATAAAAACAAAGCAAGCAACTGATTCCTCACAAGATTATTTAAAAACTAAATTAAAAGTGGAGAAAAATAAGATTTTACATTCAGGTTAAAAGCATAAGCCTTTTGTTGTAGAGCAAGACAGGTCACTCTTCAAAAGTCAGGGACATATTCAGGTCAAGACTATAAAAATGAGATATTTTCTAGTTTCTATCACAGTATGTTTAACCAAAGTAGTGATAAAATATTTTTTCATTTCCAAATAAGACTGGAATTTCAGTAATAACCAATACACAGGAATTACTGAAGGGGCAGTTTGCCCTTAGTCACTAGTTGAAAAAGAGAGGGGAAAAAAATAGAAAACGGTGAGGTGCAATGATTAATCAATTTATTTATTTTTAACTAAAAATATCTCTTTCAGCAGTCCTCACAGCAGCACTGTTTCCTTTGCATTTGGTATTTCTGGCTCCAGCTGAAAGGAAGATGCTGAAATAGCATCTTCATTGCTGGCAAGCAGTTAAGCAAACACAAACACCGTTGAGAGCCGGGGAGCAGAGCATCCCGTCAAACTGCATATTCACACATCGGCTGGTGCGACACAACTGCACACAATTATGAAAATCCTTGTGTTCTGACTGGAGAATGATCACTGTCAGAGGACACGGCTCAGTATTCACTGTGCCTAAAAACCATATAGAAAAATGCAGCTCAGAACCCTCCAGCCAAGGTGCTTTCAAGAAATTTGAAGAAAAAACTTGCATCATGCAGTAGAGTAATTCTATTGCAAAGAAAATTTGGATCGTTGATTTAATGCCATTTATAACTATCTCTATATTCATCAATTAACTCATATTGTAAAATACACACCTGCCAAACAGCAAGACTCAATACCATGATGTCATATGACCATAATCATAATGTTCAGATAGATAATGTGCACAATATGGTTGCCATAGGAACCTCTCAATGCTTTTTTCTGAGTTCTCAGTTTATTATCTCAAAATAACACTGCACTAAATGTTAGGTATAAAGTACAATAAATGTCAGGAAAGAAAAAAAAACTGGGTACTGTTTCATTCAGTACCAATTACTGTCAATTCAGAACTGTTTGTTTAATTTTCACGTTCTCAAATCATTCAGAGCTGCTTTTTCCCTTTGGGAGTTGTTCTGTACCTTGACAAAACTAATACGACTGAGTCTCTAGGACTTCTTATAAACGCAGAGACATGACTTAAAAATTCACTTTCCATCTCCCAAATTTCCTCAATACTTGCTTTCTAACATCCCCAGGCCCTATCAACACTATTTTTGCTGTTAAATACTTAATACTAAATATAATGTCCCAGATAGAGACATATCAAAATCACACTATGTTTTGGTTAACGCAGTACAAAATTTATTGCAGCTGTTTCTAACATTACATGATGCATTTTGTCACGTCCCAAGCTATATTTAATACAGCATTTCTGTTTCTTTTTCTGTTTAATGAATCTGCATTTTCCAGGATAATTCTCAATTTCTTTGTTTTTGCTTGCTATGTTGTGCTTTTTCACCTGTTCATCTTTGTTTTATAATTTTATTTCATTCAGACCTTGTCAGCGTAGATCTTCAGATCCTATGAATATCTGATGAATGAAAGCAAGATTGTTGCTATTTCCACCTCTGTCTTTCATAGCATGCAAGATAAAGCCCTGACTTTCTATGTGGATTGGAAGTATAGATATTTAAATTCCATCTATACTAAGTCATGTCTTTTGAACTGGGTGGGGCACTGAATTGTTACATCTCTTTTACATCTCCTGAGATCAACACTTGGACATAGTTCAAGTTACAAGTGAAATGAGTTGGGTGGTCTCAGGAAAATTTATTATAAACAGCATTGCTCATCTGAAAATTGCACCAAACTGTGAACATCTGTTACTCTTCTAAAGAAACAGAATCTGGAGTACATTAATACTGGGCTCACCGAAACAAAGATTCTTTAATCAAGGCAAAAAAGTAGCTCTAACACAATGACTTAAATACATAATTGAATTACAAAATATGGACAGCAGGCCATTATCACACATTTAGTTACTACAGTCTGCACAATTCACATGGAATTTCTTGGGGAAAATGTGATTACCTTTTTCCCCAAAAATTAATTAGAGAAACTCTTAACGAAGAAGGATATGACCATCAGACCTGTTCTACTTTGCTTTCTGCCACTTGGGTGATACAGCAGATCTGCCAACCTGAGGATTCCCAGGAGGACAGCTCTCTCGCTTCGCACCATCATCCCATCCCCTGCAACTGGGTTTTCCAGGAAAGTTTTGACCAAAAAGAAGTTACTGACAGACCATCATTTTCAGTTGTCACTTAGAACTTCGAGCTGTTGAACACCTCTAGGGCTTTCCTTATCCTTCCCTAACAGCCAAGTTAAATGATTAAGACAGAATTACTGGCTGTGAGGTTTCTGACTTACACTCACAATTGGCAGAGATTGAAAAGCAAGAGTCAAGCACAATTTCAGCAACAGGTTTGGTGCTATATGTCCACTACAGCAGGGTAGAGTTCAGTTTTCACGTTTACTTTGGCCTCAGCTTTTTATTTTCCATTAAGACTGTCATCAACTGCATGTGATCTATGCTGCTTCTGTTCTCATAGGGTGACCCACGACCTTGAAATGTCTTCATTAAAGAGAGGATTACTCTGGTCCTAATTTACGGATCCAAAAGTTAAGATATCTAGACCTATGCATCCTGGGCTCCCTTCAAAATCAATGAAGAAAACAAAATAGGACACATACATCACCTATTTCACCATATGGCAAATCTACAGAAAACAACTTACACCTATATATCTAACTGAGAAATCTAAAGTTAGGTGAGATGAATCCCAGCTTAAGAGATGAGATGAATATTTTCTTCCTAAAAAAATCACCGAGCGCTCAGAAATAAATTATTTTCAGTTGCATTTACCACAGGCACATAAGAAGCAATGATCTTGGCTATTTTTTGTTAGTAATATCCTGAACTGTCCACTTGTCTTTGTCTCACACAAACGCTTAACACAATTTCCCTCGGTACCACTCCAGGATAATTTGCTTGCATGTTTACTCAAAGGTTTCATTTTAATCTAGGTGAAATATATTTGAGGAGAGATTTCAAAAGATACAACCAATCTAGTAATTCTTCCAACTTACATCACAAAAAAAAAAATATTAGCAACCAGTCTTTGCAATTTTTTTGCAAAAACATCACACTGGATGATTAATAGGGCTCTACACTCTCAACTTCTTGGAGCAGAAATATAAATTTACCTATAGGGTGTACCCATTGAATATTGAAAACAATTGGATTTCATGTGTGTGGGGTGCATGATCATCTAGAATGGAGTCTTAATCAGCCTCAATAAAACAATAACTTGCGTTTGATATTGGAGGAAGGATGGCAACTGGGTAGGCTACACTAACAGTAACTTTGAAGGTGATCTGAACAGCCACATTTTCAATGGCACTGCGGGAACAAGGTAGATGGTATTAAAGCCAAAGAAGAAATGAGAATTACCAAGGTAATTAAAGGTAATTAAAGGTAATTAGTGATGAGGGTTTGAACAAAATTATTGATAGTTCATTCCATAAATAAAAGCTGATACTTTGAAACATCACATAGACACAACTGACTTAGGAAATGGATATATGTTTTCAGATACACGGTTACAATACACTGCTGCAACAGAAATTAAAAATGACAGAAAACCCAAGCAGAACTGTATACTCTGGCATACAAATTAACACATATTACAGATATGTTTTTCAGTTGAGAAAAGCCACAATGCTTAAATGAAAGCAGAGCAGATATGACAAGAAATTGCCTTCCAGTTAATATCTTTCAAAAATGAAACTACAGAAGCAATGTTTGTCACGCAACTTTTAAATAGAAAATTATTACTTCTATGTGACTTAGCTGCAGCAAACTGATTCATAATACAACTAAGCTTTCTTCATTTTAAAAAATAGCATTGTAGAAATTAATTGCAGGTATTGGCAGAGTTTAGATAGATGTATCTGCAATTATAAAGACTTCTGCTTTGAAATTATATACTGTTCAATAATTATAATATCTTTTGCTACATGACCATGCTCCACTGTCTCAGTCATGAACACAATAATTAAAATGAAAATTTTGATGTTCCAGTTTGGATGCTGACACCCCAGTATGAAATCTATTTGCTTTGCAGCCTGCCTCCTGAGAAGCACTTCAATATATGAGCATGTTGGTTGGAGGAGTGTCAGTATGGCACCTACATCATCTGTTAACCTATTTTGACTACTGGGTAAATGCAAACTGACTTATAACGTATAGGCTATGAAATTATCCTCAGTATATCAGCACAAGTAAGAAGAACACCCGTGGAACAGTTCCACATAAGATGCTGTACTAACAAACAACATACACTTGAACTGACACCATTTTGGGTTTCTTCTCTAAAGAACAACAGCTAAGAACACAGGACCTCGAAAGGGTATGTCAGACCACGGACTGTCATGGCCTTCATAGCAGGCAACGAGAAGAACTATCCAGGCTTAAGTAGTGACATTCAGAGGACAACCAGTAAGTACTGTTAAACTGGAGACTTGTGCAAATGAGTGGGAATTATACAGATCGCTTCCCAGCAAAGACTGGCAAGCATGCCTTCCCTTCCCTTCCCCAGAATCAAATGTATACCAAAGGGCAGACTGGAACCTCCGGGGCACACCCACGTTCAAAACAATCAAGTGCCAAGTCACTGATATATTTGTAGGAGGTGCTTTAAATACCTTGCAAACAAGCCATCAATGCTGAACCAACTGGAAATCAAACACAGTAAACTGGCATACACCCACTGCCAGAACATCACCACAGGGACAGTAAAGGCACATTTGCACTGAAGCACTGACGGTTTCCTGCATCTCTATTAGCTTTAAAGTTGAGGCTATGATGCCTTCCTGAGCTGCTTAGTAACCACTCCACTATGATGGGCTGAGATCTGTCTTATTGCTATTGTCAGCATAACCTGAAACTGTAAATTTTAAACTGGTATAGGTATATTTATCTGAGCTCCAGTTACTACAGTGTGAGACATATTTTACATCTCTGTGGTTAGATCTACAGTAGAGCTAATTTGAAGATTTTACTTATTTTTTATTCTTTTTCTTCCTTGTTATTCCTTAACAAAACACTCCATTGCACAGGTTTATAAGTGCTCCAAATTCAGGCTAGTCTATCCAGTTCCAGGGAAGGACAGAGTTCTGCAATGAGGAAGTTGGCTTTGGACAGAGAAAGACAAACAGCAAACTTACTGACAGCAAGGTACTCCTTATCAGCTGACTTATGGTAACAGATGTGTATGTTTCTTCCCTGCTGTAAAAGCAAGGCAGATCATTCAGCTTAAACAACAATCAGGGCAAGAGTAAGTTATTAAACTTAATAAATTGGATCACTTATAATCATCTGTTCAACACATTCAGTAATTTCTTGTGTACCAGGACTCCTGCATCCCTTCTCTGTATTTAATCCAAAGAAGGTAAAGTATCTTGAAACAGATACTAGAAAATCCATCCCCTATAGGAGTTACTTCCAGGGAGATGCTCTGGTATCTAATGAAGCAAAAACTCCCATTGAAGCTTTTCTCTTCCTGGTCAAGACACTTGGAGTTGCTCTCTCTTGTGTGTACTCTCAGATATCAACAAAGGTGAACTCACATGCAATGTTAATTCAGTTAACACAGGTTAATACAGATTGTACCTGCAACTAAGAACATCTTTGCTAGGGGCAAATATTAAAAGCTGTAAATTCTTTACACTTTTATTCTGCTGGAAGCATGCGTTCAATGCTATATTTCCACCTATTAATAAGTTCTGTAAATATACAGAATAAAGATATTTCAAATATTTTAAAATAAAGAAAATTTTCCAAAAACATGACTGCATACATGATCTACCTCGGTAGTTTTACTGTGGGTAAAACTTGAAAATCTCTAAACAGATATATGATTTCAGTTTTATTGGCAAAAACATGAACTAACTCTACAGCAAAAAGGCCAAACTGTTGTACATTGCAGCAGAATTTAGACCAGTTAACTTGGCTAAGAAGGATTATAGACAATAAATTATTTCATATTTTCCTTTCTGCTTTAGCAATTAAGCTTTATATATTTGCTTGGTATTGGTTCAATGGGTTATTTTAAGAATGAGGCAGTAAGGTTGCAGCACCACATATAACCTTATGGCACAAACAGCACCTGTACACTTGAAAAGATCAGCAAGAACTGAAATCAAGAACACGCAGTATCAAATGTTTTGAATCGTATATAAATCAGGAACACAATATATCCTCAAAACTCAGGTTAGTTTCCCCAGGGTGTATCTGAGGTTTCCTTGTATTATAACTTCTTTTTATTCTGTAAAACAACATTTAAAATATAGAAATAAAATCTGCATATGTTCCAGGATGATAAAAGGTACTAACAATTTCATAGGGCTGTTCAGTCCTGTGAGGTGAGGTTCATACTTGTCTCCAGAGATGGGAGGCAAATAAAATTTAAAATTCACAGGCAAAAGAACAATTTAGGAAGCTTACTCTCCAGAACTGCCATAATCCTACTCAGGATCTCATTTTGGACTGTCAGAAGGTATTCCTAAGGGTGTCCACCTTTTGTGATAATAAAATAATAAAAGCTCACAGTCTTCAAATAGGAGAATTGGGCTTCTCTTCTTCCTCAGCTCTCAGAATACCACCATAAGCTAAAGAGTGTAGGGAAAATCTTCCTCCCGTTACTATGCTATGGTAATACAGAAATCATGAAGGACATCAAGCATGCTACGGCCAACTATCCTGGACTCAGCTAGGAAAAGGTCAGTTTAGGTTCAAGTCCATATTAACTGGAGTATATGTCTTTTACTATTAAACTATTGTTTAGCATTAAATCCATGAACATTACAGCAGCAGAACTGGAAGTCACGTTTCCTAGCATTGAGTATCTCAGCATGCCAGCTGGAACTCCATTAGATCCACATATACCATCTTACCTCATTTTTTTAATTGTGTTGTAAAGTAATGAACAAAAGTAAATGAACATTGTGAAAAATCATATGGTGAATTTGTAGCTCTGTACTAAAACCACTGTCCCTTCGGGGGTTCTAAAAGCAAGGGAGAAAACAGCTTTCTCTAGACTGAGCACAAACTACTAACCTTCTGACCCTGATTATCAGCAGTTCCTAGGATTTGGTGATAAAAGGAAGGTAGGAGAAGAATCTTCAAATTGGTCAAATAACCACAGGCTGAGAAAACAGATAAGAGAGGTGCAAGCAAAGTTACAAAAGATGAGACTGATAAAGACCACAGATGCTCAGTCCCTTCCAGCAATCTGGAGTCTAGTGTATCATTGACTCTTACAACTTGCTAGCGCTCTTTTTCATATCACTATGTTTAGTCCCTTGGCTAGTGAGAACTTGGAAACTTTTGACAACACACATGTCCTTTGTGAGTTTTCTTGCAAGGTGATTTTATAGTATTCTGTCTCTATTTAAATACTCTAACTTCTGTCTATCAAATGAGGAGGAAAAATAATTTTGTATTTGTCACACAGACAAGTGCTGCAATAAGACAGTACTTCTTGTTATTGCTATATTCCTTTAAAGTAAGCTTTTTGTTTTATGCCTTACAGCATCCCCAGGGTGTGGCACTCCATGAACATTGCACATGCTATGATCTGTTTTAAGAAATCGCATTTAAGAGATGCCAGTAAAAGAGAGTCATAGAATTCCTTGGGAAAATTAGAACCCTCTGGCTTCTTTTAATTAATTTTGCCCCTTTTCAGATCTTAATATGGAAAAACACACACTAAATGGTACTATTAGCATCCAAATAAGTAATCAAGGTGATATTTTTCCAATGCATAAGCATATCACAATACTTTCAAACTCATTAGATCTTATTTGTACAACAGGATTAGCAAGCATTATGTTCTGGACCTTTCTCATACACAAAAGCCTACCTCCCTATCACTGCGAAAATCTGTGAAGCAGACAGAAAATACGGACTATAGTCTCTCCTAATGATGACAAACAGTATTGCTGCAAATGTCATAATTTAGTAGTAGCTTGCTGTATTTTTTGGCGGAATATGAAACAAAATACTTTACTAAGACTAAACTTCAATTTTGTAGGCTTTGTAACAAACCACTGCTTTACAACAAATATTGTATCCAGGGGAACTTTAGAATCTAGCTCTTTGAAAAGATGACCTCTTGAATGCTTTTCATGAAATCCCTTCATGCTTTGAATCTGTTCTAAAACTGACCAATTTTAAAAACACTCACTGTCTCAAATGTTATGATGTTCCAGAAACCTGGATTGCTTAAAAATACCAAAGATGTAAGCTCACGAAAAAAGCATATTAAAAAAAACTTAACAAAAATTAACTTCAGATCTAGAACTCCATTTATACATAGTAGCTGTACCCTCTGCAACATACTGTAATCTAAAACATTTATTTCAAATTGGAAAACATTTTTCAAAGGAAAACATTACAGTTTATTAGAAAAATGTGACCCATGGGGAGACAAATTTCTCCAGAAAGATTAGAAAATACCTCTTGTGGAGTTTGCACTAGATCTGAAGTCCAGAAGAAGAGAGTATCAACCCATAATACAGGAAAACTGTAAAATTCTTTCAGTTAGAAAAAAGAATTCCACAGCTAAAAATCCCAAATTGGTATAAAGGAAAGTAATATCTAAGCAGGGAACAGTAGATAAAAATGAAAAGTATCTTGAATCTTGACAAGGCAAGTAATTACTTGCTTTAATATGTCCCATAAATGCCTTAAAACAATTTTTTATATTCCCGGAGAGCTGCAGCACAGCGCAGTACCACTCTGCCTTCACTGCCACATGTGTTCTCATTCTGTCCCCATGGCAATCAGGCCACTTCCTACTCAGTTCTCCCCCGGCTGTGCTGTTTGGTTCCCCCAGATCTTTTATATGTGAGTCACTGAAACACTTACTCATACTTTAAAAAAATCACTAAGAATTCAGATGGTGCTAACATATTTAAGTGGTGTGTAGGTGTGTTATCTGATGCAAACAGTTAAAAAGATCACTCCTCTATGAGTAAGTTTTACGTTACAGATAAACTTGATAAACTGACTGTACGACAGGCTTATTATGACCTTTGCTGAACTGTGCCTACAAATTAATGTCTACTTTTATTATTAGAAACACTCCAAGCCCCTAAGCGGTATCCAACAGGAAAATATTGTATGTTTTAATTAAAATAACTTACATCAGAGATATTTTCTTCCTCCTAACACTCAAGACAGGCTTGAGTGAGGGATGAATTTAACCTCTCCTATCTCACAACTCTGCCATCACGTTAAATGGAAACTGCAGATACCTAGAAAGCAGAGCATCTGCCTCCAGACTTGAGAAGTTTCACGACACTGAATTTTAAGGTCCCATTTTATTACATATAGCACAACCTTCTTCAGTTTGCCTTAGAACACTATGAAAAGCAGGCTGGTTCACCAAAATAATTAGGGTTGAAATATCCATGCTCCCTCTGGTACCTCTGAGGAGCATCTCTCAGATAAAGATGATGGGAGTCTGAGGCTTCCATGCTTGTTAACGAGGATCCCTTGACTACAGGCACATTTCTTTTTCCAGCAAGAGCTGTTCTGACTAAAGAAGTTGCTGCCCACAAGTTGTGTCCAGCTGCTTGTAACCCTCCCTCTGGCAGGGGCTACTGGCAGGCTGAGATGCATGTGTGCATCTGGGTCTGTAAAACTGAATCCAGCAATTTGAAGTGGTTCAAACAGAAAATCTCTCGTAACTGTTCTTATTTGGGCTGAGACAGGTTCAGAAGTGCTCAGAAGCAGCTGAGCTGGCAAGTGTGACTGGCAGGAGAGCACTACAGTCACTGAGGAATGAACCAGGCTCTGTCATTGTTCCAGCCAGGGCACATGCACTGAAGAGATCCATTTCCAGTGTCTTAGTTTTCACACCAAACCACTATCTGTACCTGATGTGCAGATGAATCTGGCAGGAGAGTTTATTCTCAAAGTTGCCTGAATCATGCTGTTACTCTAGTAACACCAGCCACAATCTAAACAATGAGGCTGCTGTTCTCATTACATTTTTGCAGATTTCACTTAAAAATTCATCAGCTAGCTGCAAGAATGAGCTTTTGGGCTAACTTCCACTACTAACACATTTTCAGCTATTTCTCTGAGGCTGCCATTTTGCAGGAAGACACTGCTGCATGTAGAAGTGTTTTTTGTTTCTTTCATGAAAAATATTCTATTTTTAAACAAGTCAACACTTGGAAAAGGAACATTGGACACACTTAGGAGGACTGTGATTTGTAGCATCTCCTAACATTCTATCCACACAAAATATGATGTGTTTCCACTGTTCCTCACCTTCTTAACCATCTCAGGTCTTACTAAGTTTCAGGAAATAACTGTGGTATCAGAAATACAGAGATAGCTGGTAATATCAGTGTCTGCTTAAGACTTGGGAGTATCTTTGGGTTGGAACTGTAAAGGACATTCTACTCACTTGTTTTAGCATTTGCTTTAAGCATTTCACAGAGCTTTCACTCAAAGAGATACTACTACTTTAGGATGCAAATGCCATTTATCCATTCATAAACATGGAAAAGTACACAGAGAAAATCCCTTTGGCAATTCTAGGAGTAGATTTCTAGTCCCAAATCTCTAATGTTTAGCTTGCCCATAGACATCTATTTGGCAGCACTGTCTACAAGCACTATAATACATTTCTCAGAACAGTAACAACATTAAGGTCTATATCTTTGACACTGGTAGCTTTTGTGGAGTAAATTAATGTCATATTTTTGTTGCCCATTAGCTTCTAAAAGTACATCATGCTGCAAAATTCTCTGTACAGGTACTGACTGTCTACAATGCTGACTGCAAGCTACACACTTGAAAAAGGTTAAAAGAGTTTATTTTCGTTTTTTAATGTCTACTACATGCACAATCTCTCTCCAAATTAAATAAATAAGCCACACTTTGCCTGGATTGAAGCTATTTATTTGCATGTCAAATTGATAATTTGCAGATAATCTGGAATTCAGGCCTGTGAAATTATTGCAGAATTTGGCCTTCAAGTTGATAGGAATTCATTCTACCAGGTAGCTTCCAATTTGTCACTCTTTCATGGCTACTCAGCATGAAGAAGGTGACATGGTCATCAGCTAAACTGTGTGCATGAAGCAAAATAAAGGGAACTCACAAACTGCCCAAGAGAAAACCTGTAAGTACAAAAACTGATGTGGATTGTCTTTCATCTCAGGACACACATTTTTCTCAGGAGATCATAAATTGTGTTTTCATGACACACAGGCATGGAGATAAACAATCATTGTAACACCGATGTAGAGTCTGGGTATGGATACGAATCACTAACTGCAAGCAATACACACAGTTGTTTCTTTTGTGTTGTTAAACGAATAAAACTATTTTTAAAATACTTGCCTTTCAGGGTCAGGATTACAACACATTGTTTTCAGATGTAAACATTCATACATCTTAAAAACCCAAGTTGCATACAGTAAAATTATACTGACTAAGAATAAGTTTTTATGCAAAGCAGGAATAAAAACATTTTACGCCGTTCTCTGCTCTGGTTATAGTCTGATGCCTTGTGCTGTTGTGTTTTTTACAATGTAAGTATCTAGTAATGGTGTATGAGAAGTAAAGCTACACAGCAGAAAAATAATTATTTTACTACACTTAACCAACCAGCTTTCAACTTACTCATTATAAAATCTCTCTGTTTCTTTACTCCTACAGTAGAGACAGTTAGCAAAACTATTTACTGAGATGGCTTCATATAGCAAAAACATTCAGATTTCTACCAAACAAAGCTTGTTTTGTTGCTTGTTTTCAAAATTCTGCAGTACTAATGGTCCTGTTTATGCCAAGATTAATAACCAACAGTTGTAAATACATTTCAAACAACTGGAGGCTGAAGAGGAAACAGATCATATCAATGGATTTGTTAGTGAACAGACTTCAATGAAATCCATTGTGCATGGATTACAATTCAGAGGCCACATTTTTTTATTAGTTAAGTAAGTTCTGGAAAGCATAAATAATGTATTCATTTTAAAGAATTACATTAATTGACCAAATTTCCTCCAAGTGACTAGCAAGCAACATTCCTTTGAAGTTAATTCATATTTTTCAGGATGATTTTCAACAGTAACTTATTGACACCAGAAGATGGAAAATGCACTTCTAGAACCTGCAGTTCAAATACTATATGGAAAAGAGATCAATATTCTGTACTAATCTGCACTCAAGATGTATAATCTGATTATCAATAATTCATCTACTATCCTCTTTCAGAAGTATCCTGCACAATTTCAAAACAACAGAGATGACTGGTCTTCTGTCACTTCAGTCCACACAGGAATACCCAAAGAAATCACAAGTCCTAAGGAAAAGTATCTGTCTCACTCCTAGTTTAGCTCACCATGGTTTTCACTGAAAAAAAGCTATGCCACCAAGATTCACTTGCCCTTCCCCAAAATATGAGGTTTACTATCATACTTACTTTGTAAAACATAATGAGAATACACAGCTATGGATAACAATATGGGAATACTAATCTTTTAACAAGAACAGGTAGCAATGCATGTAGAAAGCACACTGGGCTGCCTAATTAAAGTATGTGGTGTTTTACCTCTCTTCTATCAGCCCCCACCACCAGTTTCAGTGACTCAGCATGATTCTTTCAATTTGTATCTTCCACCATCCCTCCACCAAAGGAGTCTTAATTTACATGCATTTACTTTCTCTTCTACTGACAGGTGGCTGAGAAATTCTCAAGAAATTCTACAGACCGTGCATACTTCCTCTACTTCTCCACTTATTTTTTTCCAATTCCATTTCAAAATTGAGCTTTGGTTTAAAGATCATATTTGGCATACCCAGGGTACAGGATTAGGTGATATTGTTGCATCTATTAGTAGGGGATCAGACTTGATGAGCCAGAACATCCTCTTCTGTCTCAAGCTCTAATTCAGCCTGTACCTATCACCCTGTCCTAAACTGTCTCTTCCACACTGAGCAAAGAGAAGCTCTAATTATTGTTCATGAACAGTCCACTCTTCTGGTATGGTTCTCATGCTACAGTCTTCTTCTAAAACATATGCCATTCAGCCCTTCTCTTGGTGACATCCACATCCTTCTATTCCTTCATTCACTCTTTCTTTTCGTCCATTCTTAAACATTCTTTCTTAGTCCTATCCATTAATTTGTAAACATCCTAGCAAAACACTTTCCCAATTCCTCTGTTGTACTTCCCTCTGGATTCTTCTTAATTTGTTCTTTAATTTGCTGAAGTTATTAACATATAAACCACTTTCTGGATCCATGTTTTTTACCTCTCCTGCTGATGTCATATTCTCCTTTGATGACATTCCCAAGCCCAAAGTCTTCCTCCATTACTTTTCATCCTCAACTTCAACCTATCATGTTTCTGAAAATAATTTGTATTTCTTCTATCAGTCTGAAACTCTCACCTCTTTTCAACTTCAGAGCTCTGATTCCCTGGAGAGGAATGATCACTTAGGAAAAAATTCAGCATGGTAAAAACTGAATATATTAAATTTTATTAATCTAACTGTAAACTCAGTACTCTCTGCAGTAAATTCCACTGTCCCTAACTTACATTACATTAGAATCCAATGTCTTAGAACTTAATATCTAAGAAGCTGCCAAATTCTATCAGTTCTTACATCAGTGTTTCCAGAATACATTGTTTTCCCCTAAAACTTGGCATGCAGCTTTCCACTCCATGTAAGGACTATTTTAGTGCTTCCTTCTCTACCCACTATACTTACTGCCTCACTACTCTTGAGTTCATTCAAAAAAGTGTGTTTTCTCCTCTCTGCCTCTTAAAATTCAGAGCTGCTGCTTCTCATTCAGATTTTGATCACTGGATTTTATTTTCCTCTCCATCTACTTCCTGACTCTTACACTAAAATCTACCTGATACTTCCATATCTGTGTATTTCTGTAATCAGATTTTCTAACTCTCACCTTCGTGCTTTCTTTTAATTTGTCTGCTTTGCTAGAAGCTTGTAAAGTCACCATACAGCTTCTAATCAAGTCCCCACTTAAAGTACCTCCCTATTTTGAGCTCATTTAATTACACAAAATTAAAATAAGAACAAGTATATTGTATCACCTGTAAGTCTACAAGAAATGGCATTCTCCAAAGAGTTTATTGTATTTCCATGGAGGAAATCTATCCACGTATCCTCCAATCACCATTCTTTTCCTTTTCATAATTATTTTTACTGATTCTTACTGATTAAGAAGCCTTCAAAATCTGAGTTATAACAATGTTATAAAGTCTCTCTGTGTAAATCATATATTTATGGTTTTACAGATATAAACTTCATTTACAATTAAGCATACTTAATTTTTTATTTATTGATCTACACCTAAACCTATGTTTCTGTCCACTTGTATAAACTTCTTAATTTGCCCTACTGTATCATTTTAGCATTCTAGTAAAAAAACCCCAAGCAAACAAACAAAAAAACCCTACTCCAATTTCTAGAGGAAGTAAAAACATGCTTCTAGACAAGGCTGCACCTCCAGTTTCAGTTGCAGGAATTCTAGTAATGGTCTAAGAACTAATACTGATGTCTGTAGAGTATAAACAGTATAACCACATTATTTTTAAGCTATGGTTTCCTAAGGTGGATTCCACTTTGTTTCCTCTGAAAATAATAAACAGATGGTATTTACCCATTTTACCTGTTTATATATTAAATTCAGTAATCTGACATGTCATTTTGAGATAATGAAACTAAGACACCATTTGAAAAACACTGGAGATTTTCTAATAAAAATGTCCAGGCTTAGGCACATTTGTCAATACTTTACAAACCAGATAAAACCATCCTGATTCTGGAAGTACAAACAGCCCCTGATCTCATTAATAACCAGAGAATCTAAATGTACTATGGGTTTTTTTTTTAAATCAATTAATTTGTATGAAGAAGTCTAAAAATTAATTTACATGCTCAACTTTTATCTATTTAATATGAAAGCAGATCTTAAAATCTTCAATTAAGTGTTTAAATTCTGGAATATGATCAAAATTATGTTTGAAAAACGAAAAGCCATGTAAAGCTGGTCATGTTTGCAATCTCCTTTTATTTGAAAGGTAATCATGTCCACATGCCAGACTTCGAAATACAACATTTTCTGCTGATACTGTGCAGTTAAGATGCACTTTCACTGATGCCAAGATCTGACTTTGGGTCATAATTACAGCCTGCTTTTGCTACACAATTAAACAAAGAACTCCCACTTTAAATTACAACCACTAAAAATCGACTAACCTTTCTGTATTGAAGGTGGAATGAGACAAATCAAAAATCCCATGAGTTTGAGCTGAAATTAGTTGTTGGATTTAAACAGCTGAAGAGAGGAAGGCAGACATAGCTGAAGAAAGTATACTGAGAACAGCAGGACTCCCTTTAGGAGAGAAACAGAGAACAGTTAGTAAAAGGGAGCAGGATAAATAGTGAGAGAAGAACAGTGTCTATAGAATGAAAAGCGATAAAATGAGAGAAAAATGGGTTGAGAGCAGTAGAAAGTTTTAATAAAAAGTGGAACAGAAAAGGTAAAGGGAAGCAGTCTTACATTGAAATTTAATTATTTGCCTCTGTTTAAAGCATAAAACCCTGGGAGAGGTACGTCATCACAGAATAAACTGATAAGGGGTATTTGGGAGTCTCATACAAGGCTACGATACTTCAAACAAGTAACAGCTAATTCCCCAAGTGTTCTCACCACGGCTATACTGACAAGTGTACCTTCTCTATAACCTGCAACTGGACAGGAGACAACGATAACTCAAAACGCAAAGGATGGCAGGTCGTGGTATTGGTACTTTAGTCAGCATGACATTTATGCATATCTCATGGAATGAATCTACCAATAGTAATGTAATTTCAAATTTATACTGCAGTGTCATTCAAGTCTCAAGACCAGGCACATACCAAGCACTGTTCAGAGGCTGGTCATCTCACTATCATTGCCTCACTGAAACAAATGAATCATTATTGCATCACTTCCTCTGAAGAGAACAGGAAGTCTTGATCCTCACTTCAACACTGGATTTGATTCAATGGCTTATTTAATTTTCTTATAAAACACTATCATCATCTAGTGGTGTATTTTGCTACTATGTAAGCTGCATGTTATTAAGATGAAAGCATTCATTTACTTAGCATTAAACATTTAGAATAAGACATTAATTTATCGTCTTGCAGTTATGCCAAACTATGTGGAGGTAGGGGTGGAAAATTAAGTAACATGAAATAAATTTTACAGAACTGCTGAGGATTTTGAGAACAGCCAACATGCCAACATTTTATATGATGAAAGCTTGAATAATCTTCTTTTCCCAAGTGAAGACAGACTTACTGATGTTTCATATCCTCATTCATACTACCCATAAAATACAAAGGGACATAAGCCAATATTTTGAAAGAAAATTCACAGGTTTTTAAAACAAAAATATTTTTCA
>NW_010292207.1:66354-73300 GCF_000700745.2 Antrostomus carolinensis
AATTTCCTATTTACAAAAGTCCACTACTTATTATGAACATACAACCAGTATCTACATAAATAAGTTGTTGACTTACGTGGTAACTTTTCAGTCTAACAAAATCGACTTTCATGGAGATGAACCTTTCTGAATTTCTGCTGAGATTTTTAATGTGCTCCACAAGGTCAGCACAGAACTTGTAGCCACCTTTGAGGACACAGAGTACCACAATATCATTGTCGCCAATGTCTTGCATAATATCTTTGGCCAATCGTTCTGTCCTGGGGCAAAAAAATTAAGGATAAAACAATATTAGATATAGATTCTCTAAGTTCATATACCACGAATCACATGCATTATGGTGAGTATACAGCTCGACTGACTGTTTAAGTGTCTTGACTTGACTGGGTTTGGCTCAAGTTCACAGTAGGCAGATATAGAGTAAGGGATGCAAGATGCGAGCATGCGAATCAAAGTGGTTAACAGTGGTTAACCTTAAACGCATAAATTCCCCTGTTAAAAGAATAGGGTGTAACACATCTCAGTATATGTTGAATTCATAAGCATTTCAGAGACTTTGGAGTAAAGAATGCAACTTAGCCTTCAGTTTTACCTCACAGGAAACATCAATATAAAATCAATCCCCTAACTTGTTATGCTAGTTACTATGAGAGAACAATAAATTATATGAAAGATAGGGAAGAGGATTATTAGAAATATTTCACACTGATAGGCTTTGAAAGACATTACCCCTACTATTTTAATAAAAATATACACAAATACTATAAAGAAATACAGCCTCAATCAAAATTTGATAAGGAGTGTACCTTATCACTATTTCACACAGCAAAAAAGAGTGAAAGAGCTTAAGTAACTTGTTCAAGGTCACACACATGAGAATAATCAAGGTTATGCTCCAGTGAACCCAGAATTGCAGGGTTCCCATATCTATCTTCTCTTCTGCATTGCAAACAAAATGTAGCAGATCATTGAAACCAAAAGACACACAATTCTGCCATACAATAGTACATAAACTTTCAAGATAAAAACAATAAACATGAATGCTTATCTTAAGTAGTTTTGTTTTCTAAAGAACAAGGTAGATGGCATTTCTAGCCCTAAATCAGGGTACCAGGTCATTTCTAGATGTAAAGCAGGTATCAACAGAAAACTGAACAATGTCATTTGATGTTTTGAGGAAAAACAGTTCAGTGCATTATTTTCTGTAAACAATTTCGCTGGGAAGTTCTTTGACAGTTCTCTGAATTAGATCAGTAGTTTCAATGAGAGTGGACTTCTTGACAGGATGCAATTCACTAAATAGTCCTGTAATTTATCATATGTCTTTCATGATTACTTTTTTTTTCTTTACCCACTGTAATTTGGGAATCCATTTGCCACTATATAAATACACTGGACTTTAGTGAAATCATATATGTGCATGTAACAGAGAAGAATAAGCTCTAAATTGAATATAATATATAAGTTATGAGCAAAAGCTGTCACTTCATTTTCACATCTTCATATTTCTAATGCTCAAGTAAATTACATATAGCATCAATTAGTATTTTTTAGATTTGAAAAATAGAAGGTATCATTAGATCATCTTGTCTGACCTCAAATATACAGTTTCTTTTCTGATGTAAAAATGAAGTTTAGTAAAAGACTTTCACTTCCTTCACTGAAGATTAGTAAAATAGTCTTTTAACATCTTTTATCAAGTCTGAGAATAATGGGGAAATCCTCTCATTAAGAATAAACATTTCCCTGGTGATTTTCATTTTTTTTGTATTCTTCCTCAAATTGCTTGAGGAGACGGAATTTCCAAAAATTCCAAAGACCACTTTGTATTTTAAAAGAGTATGAACTCCAGCACAGACAAAAATGTACTAATTTCAATTTCTAAATAAAAGCATAGCAGTTTTTTAACATATATTTAACTGCTATCAAAGGACAAGAGAATTTTCTCAAGTGCTGAGCTTCTTCCTACATGAAAATTTTGCATCACACACAATATATTCAGTTCTGCATCCTTTTCCATTAAGCAGAATCAGTCTTTTCTGCTGGACTAAGAAAAAACAGTGGAGTTCATTCTGCTGGAGTACAAAACAACAATGGAGTTCAATGCTTACTTCAAACAAATTTATACTGAATTCTATGAGAACTGCAGTTGTAAAATATTTATTTAAAAAAGAGGAATTAAAAATCAGTTGATTCTAACCAAAAGAGATTAAAAATTCAACACAATGGTAACTGAAAAGGTAATGAAAGAAAGCTTGTGTTTAAAAAGAAATACAGGAATCATAACTCTTCCTTATGATGGATGTTTACAATCTTCTTTCAAGGAGTTCCAACAATTTCAGTACTTGCAGTCAGCTGTTTAAACGTGGTAGGTAGAAAGCTGCAGGCTGAAAACGTCCCATGAAATTCCACTCAGATATGCCCAATAAATACACTGTTGAATGCTACCATTTCCATTTTGTAACCTTTCCATAAGATTTTTAACAGCACATCAAAATAGTAACTGAGCATGAACAGTGAGCTTTTTGTATTAAAAACACAGGATGGTTATAGTGCAAGTGGGACATTCAAGTATAACTATATACAAAGCTTTGTACTTGCCCCTTCACCTTCAGTTCAGCTGTCTTGTAATTTACATTCCAGTGCCAATTCCACTATATGATCACACTCACCTTTTTGTGGGACCCCTGTCTCATTCAATGCTCAAATCAGAAATTAGGTGAAAGAAATTAGAGAGGTAGTTGCAAAGGCAACTACAAGTCTAGTATTTCCTAACCTTCAAGCATTTTTTTTTTACTTTCCAAGTTAAATAAATAAAAGTATTTTTATAATTGCTAATGTAATATTTTAGGACAAATGTTATATACACACTATCTGTGTATGACAGCCTTTATAATAAAGAATACTACTGACCAAAGAATTGATTTAGTAACATTCAAGCTACACATACCTGTCAACAATAATGCCATGAGGTATGAGCACATATTCCAGATCTCCGTAGTAGTGCTGAGGATAAGTGAACAAATCCAGACTGTATCCGGGCCAATTGTCTGAAATCTGAATATCAAATAGTACTGTTAAGAATACTTCATGGTGTTTGACAACAGGTAACTGATATAAAATCAGTGTTCCAGTACACTCTTACTGTCTGAATCAATTGTATGAATTACTCTCTTCCAATTATAATTTACTATTTCACTTTTCTTATTAATTATTTTGCTCGTCACTATGTCTCAATAAAATGCTACAGTTTTTTTCCCCACAGAACGTGGGAAATTTCACCTGAAATTACAAACAACTGGATAGAAAGGGGAAATATTTAATACTAAACTAGTGGCAAGGCAAAGTTTCTTACTACTTTCAAACTTGAAATGCAGATCTCTTCAATGGGAGATTCAGACAGTGTGATTAAAAGTCATAAAATCATACATTAAAACTGTACATTTCTGGTTTAGAGGTATTTTAAAGTCGCACATAAATATATATTCTACAGATGAAACAGGACAGAGGGAGAATAAATTATGTGGTTCATGGACGGTATCTGTACAAATCAGTGGAAGATTCTACTTCTTGCCAAAGTTCAGGTTCTTAAATTAGATAAGAATAATCACAGAATCACAGAATGGTTTGGGTTGGAAGGGACCTTGAAGATCATCTAGTTCAAACCCCCCTGCCATCAGCAGGGACACCTTCCACTAGACCAGGTTGCTCAAAGCCTCATCCAACTTGGCCTTGAACACTTCCAGGGAGGGGGCATCCACAGCTCCTCTGGGCAACCTGTTCCAGTGTCTCAGCACCCTCACAGTGGAGAATTTCTCCCTAATATCTAATCTAAACCTACTCTCTCTCAGCTTAAAGCCATTTCCCCTTTTTCTGTCACTACCTGCCTTTGTAAAAAGTCCCTCCCCAGCTTTCTTGTAGGCACTTCAGGTACTGGAAGGCCACTGTAAGGTCTCTCCTAAGCCTTCTCTTTTCCAGTTGGGGCTGAAGAGCCCCAACTCTCTCAGCCTGCCCTCACAGCAGGGGTGCTCCAGTCCCTTGATCATCCTGGTGGCCTCCTCTGCACTTGCTCCAGTAAGTCGATGTCCTCCTTATTTTGGGGGCCCCAGCTCCACATGGGGCCTTACGAGAGCGGAGTAGAAGGGGAGAATCACCTCCCTCGACCTGCTGGCCACGCTTCTCTTGATGTAACCCGGGATACGGTTGGCCTTCTGGTCTGCGAGCATGTACTGCCAGCTCACTCGAGCTTCTTGTCCACCACACCCCCAAGACCTTCTCCTCAGGGCTGCTCTCGATCCATTCTCTGCCCAGCCTGTATCTGTGCTTGGGATTGCCCTGACCCAGCTGCAAGACCTTGCATTTGGCCTTGTTGAACTTCATGAGGTTTGTGTGGGCCCACCTCTCAAGCCTGTCAAGGTCCCTCTGGATGGCATCCCGTCCCTCCAGCATCTCAAAAATGTCTAGGTTAACACAACATATTTGATGTTGAACTGTTCCTCCACATCTAGTCTTCCTGAACTTAGGCACAGCCCACCCTCATGCTGTACTGAAACAGTGTTCTGCCTCATGGATTTTTGTTTGGTTGAGATTTTTTTGTATATTCATTGACAGCTACAGCCACCTCAACTGTGGTGTTTTCTGAACTCTGACCAACAGTTTCTGTATCAAAAAAGTCATTGTAACAAAGTTATTTGTTGGTAACTACTACTGAACATTTGTCCATAAAGAGCATGACTGGAAGATCACTGGGATCAATGAAAGCCTTTCCCCTGACTTGCACAAGCCTTGAAACTACACAAAAGAAAAAGTTAGTTATGTTCCTCATTTCCATAGAAACAGGAGATTATAAATATCCTCCTTGGTGAGGTTTTTAATTAGAAGCAAATCTTGCTCCAAAACAACTGTTGTAGAACAGCTGGGAAGCCTATCTTCCTATCTTCATTTTCAGTACACAGGGGTGCATGACACTTTAAATATTTTGTAGCAATGAACTGCCTGGCATGGTTTTGTTCAAAAGCATTTTAGCATAAAATTAAACAATTTCAGATAGTGCTTTAAATTGCATAAATACTATAAACACCCACAAAGAACCCTTGTCAGTATTGCTTACTTATGCATTCTTGGCGAATTGCATGTTTTTAGTGTGATGCAGAAGATCAAAGTAAATGGATGGAAACTGCTTCAGAATTCATACAAACCAACAACTTTTACTTAGGTTACAGTAAGTCCTTTGGGAAACAGGATCAGGATTAAATTTTGATTCTGCTATCTGTCCTTCTGGTTCTCTTGAACAAAAGAACATAAACTGCATCACTTTGCAGTCACCATCAATTACAAGTGCTTACTGGCATGTGATAAGATTAAACTCATATGCACTTTCTAATTAGTTATTTTTCTAATACAAGAAGACTAGTTCATATTCTTCTTTCTTTTAAACAGGCAATTCCCAACAATAAAACTTAGAAATTCTCATTTACTCTAAAGCTATTCACAGTGTTATGCTATAGGACAGTTTTCAAGTAACTGTAAATTTTTATGAGTATTTGGCTTGTGAATTTTATATTAAAAAGTGAAATTATCCTTAGTTTAATAGCTAAGCATTAAAAAATATCAGCCCCAAATTAAACTCAACTTCTATTTACTTTTGGCTTTAGCCCTTGAAAACATGAAGGAAATATTTGTGATTGTTTCAATAAAAAGACAGTATTCAAATGGATAAATATACACTAAATCTATTGGTACACAAGGGCGTAAAAAAAATCCTATAGAAAGAGCTATTTTTAAAGTTCAGGCTTGGCATGTTCAAGCAGCTCATCCAAAATTCCTCAGCAGGTCTTCAGAAAGTTGATGTGAACGTATACAAAAAGGAATACAAATACATGACAATAACCAAAAGCATTCCCTTGTGGCATAAGAGAGAAGCTGGGGACGTTCAATCGCACCACCTTTGGAAGAACATGGCTAGTTTTGCTGCCCTGGTAAAGTGGGTACATGCAAGGTTTGAGCACAATACTCATTTCAAAGCAGGAATCATCTGGATCCTGCTTTGGTAGAAAATAAAGGAGTGAGCATCAAGCAAAGTCTGGCTTTTGCAAACCTAAATCATATTGCACTGGCCTTCCTTTGGGTTTTGAGGGGTTGGTGAGTGCACGCACACATTTCTGTGGAGCAAGCAGAAGAAATGAAACTAGTACAGCAGAACATGGTTATGAGCATTCACCCCCTCCCTTGCAAAATCCTCATGTTGTTTTGGCACTGAACGGTCACCCACTTTAAAAATGTCATTAATAAATGACACACAGGTGTCAGGAAAGGCAGTGGATGCATGGTGGTTCCATGCAGGGCATCATCTTTGGAAGGGGGGTGGAGGGGATGTTGGTGGGGACAGGGTGTAACCCCATCCTACACAGAGCCCTCAGCTCTGGGCCACCGTCTGGGTGGCTTTTTTGCAACTTGGTTAAAATCCCAATGCCACAATAAAATAAGAGCATACCTAAGGTGGTGGCAGTGACGGTATTTGCTTGACAGGAGAATCTGGTTTGTCTCTCAGAACAAGGAGCATATTTGTTCATTTTTGCATGATTTATTCAGCCCCACAGGAACTCAAAACTCCCTGCCAAAGTTCAGGCTTTTTCCCACCGCAGCAGAACGAGGAGCAGCCCAGCAGCGTGCTTTTACAGCGCTCCCAGATCCTCAGAGGCCTCTAAGCATTTCGGTGGGAGCTGGACACGTCAGGATCCCAGGGGATCCCGATCTCAGTTACTCAAGCAGCCTGGTGAAACGCACGGCCACGGCCACAGCCAAGGCCACCCGGTCACAGCCAAGGCCACCCGGTCACAGCCAGGGCCAGAGCCACGGCTGCTGCTCGGGATAACTCAGGGCTGTATTTCCACGGTGGCAGTCAAGAGCGCAGTGAAGCCTGGGGAGCCGGCCGGCCTGCCTGCCT
>NW_010292208.1:0-2939 GCF_000700745.2 Antrostomus carolinensis
TCATCCTTGTGGGTCCCTTCTAACTCACAATATTTTATGATTTTATGAACTGTTGGAATGATTTGATTTAAAAGACAAAAAGAGACAGCCTTATCCTCATTTAATATTTTGTGCAAGGTCCTATATGATATGGTATTTCTGAGGATACCTTTCAAGTCTAGGTGTGACAGTGAGGCATGCATCTAATCTGTGGGAAGCAGCAACAAGATGCATGGTTTTGTCAAGGCCAGTCACACACATGGGTGCCTTACCAACTCTGTGAATGAAGCACATTTAGTCTTTAGGTACTTCCAGGATTTGGTTATAGCTGAACAGAGGTTAAAAGATATATATTTTAATTTTATGCCTACAGATGCACATCAGCAGCAGCTTTACTTCTGTTGCTGCACTGCTACTCATATACAGGAATATCAACATATTCTGAGATTAACCCAGAAGTTATATCCCAGCATATTTAGTGAATTAAGCAGACAGGTAGAAGTTGGCATTTGAGTTCTGGTTTTGCTGATAATTTTTATACCCTAATCTTTCTGTTCTGCAAAATGGGAATATGAAGTCTAATTAGTGTTAATAATATTTTTCACTTTGCACTTATGATTACAGTCCATCAGCTATCACGAATGAAGAGAATATATAACTTTGGAGGAAAAGAACCACTGCAAACTCTGATCACTGTTCTAAGTCCTACCTGCACTTCTGAAGGTATCTCCTGAGCACTCAAAGACAGTAACTTGCTTCCCATTCCAGAATACTACAGCATCCTAAACCAATAAAAAAAGCAAAAGATTATATACATCCAGTTTCCTTTGGAATCATACAGGAATTCACATTATAACACAGCAAGATCTTCCGCACAATAGCCACAATAGCCAGCTGGAAGGTTTTTGGTAACCCAAAAGTTCTCTAGTCAGCACCCAGAGAATTAGAGTTACTCTGCTACCTGAAAATCAGCTCCACCACACCATCATTGCTACCATCATAACAATACTTCCATTACAAAATAAACTGAATATCAAAGAAGGGTTATATTAAAATACTTTGAAAGTTTGGTTTCTATACACTTAACTAGGAAAATGATCAAGCAAATAAACAAAAAAACCCAATTAACCTTAGTAGCGAAGACTCCATTAACATTCATATCAACACGAAGACTGTGTGTGGCTCCTGTGCTGAAGATGGTCACATTAAACAGGGTGGGAGACACTTGTACAACAGCCACTTGCTGATGAAAATGAGACGACATGGCCTGCTCACTGAGGATCACCACGGAGCTGATGTTGTTCACTGCCAGCAGGTTTTTTCGGGAGCCCCACTGCACACAATGAAAAAAAAAAAAAAAAAAAAAGGCACAACACACAATTTCACAATTTCATCTAAGATCTTGAATAGTCAAGTCACAGCAACATCCCAAGACAGATGACAAGAGGTAGGACAGAAGAAACATTTTTATAGATATACAAAGTCCTACCCTCTAAATACAACTATAGTCAATAACTAGGAATTATTACAGATTAAAACTATTATATTGTTACCCAGCTACTCAGACTGCCTTAGTTTAAGTAGAGGAGCTGGTTTTTAAATTAAAACCATTTTTCTTTCCTAAGATATTATTGCATCACCTTACATTTACTACTCCAAGAGAGTATCACATATTTAAAAGGTTAATAATGCTGTGAACTGTAAAAGCAAATTGCATGCATAGTTTCTTTTTGATTACCATATTCTTTTCAGCAGTTTGATAGCCCTTTCACTCCATGTAGTTCAAATTCCCTAGCAAAGAGTGCTACATGACACACATAAATAAAGGGGTCCAAAAAGTACACTTCCTTCCTTCTCCTGGAATAATCTAACTATATTTTCTATGTTCACTTATCAATACTGTGTATTGATTTATACTTTTTACAAAGTTTACAACCTGACCTGCCAGGCTTTTGTTACTTCTTATATTCCCCATCTGGAGCCAACTTTCAATTTTCAAAGGAATCTTTGGAGTTAGTTTTGGTTTTGTTTGGGTTTTGGTTTTGCTGGGCTTTTTTTGTTATAATACCCTCTTTTTTCTTGCTATATAACCACACTGTTTCACTTTTCATTTATTTTATTTCCTAACAGAATATACTTTTTTCCTTGGAGCCTCCAATACAATGTCTTTAAACTACCACAAAGTTTTGAACTACCAGGTTCCAGCTAACTCTTTTTCAATGAGTTCCATCAAGGTTATCTTCCTCTCCTTTTAAGATTGAAAAATAAATCTAAAACCAAAAATACCTTACAAAATTTAACGGGAGAAAGATAAAATCTGTTTCCAAGATAGCTTGCAAAGACACAGGTTTTAACATGTAGCTCACAAATTCTATTAAGAAGAAAGTAAAGCTCCCATTTAAATTCTTTCTTTCTACATTCACAGTTAAAGAAGTGTATCTGACATTGTTTCTGATTATTCCTACCAAAGCATCATTCTTTCCAGAAAGCATTGTGGCAACCAGCTGAGTACACAGGAACTCTTTGCACACACCATGTTAGCCATGATCCAAACTCTGGTCTGGAAGCTATAACTATGCTCAGGGGTGCTACTCCTGAGCTACTCCACACAATTACAGAATCACAGAATGGTGGGGGTTGGAAGGGACCTCTGGAGACCATCCAGGCCAACCCCCCTGCCCAAAGCAGGTTCACCTCGAGCAGGTTGCACAGGAAAGTGTCCAGGTGGGTTCTGAACATCTCCAGAGATGGAGACTCCACACCCTCTCTGGGCAGCCTGTCCCAGGGCTCCATCACCCTCACAGTAAAGAAGTTTTTCCTCATGTTTCAGTGGAACCTCCTGTGTTCCAGCTTGTGCCCGTTGCTCCTTGTCCTGTCACTGGCCACCACTGAGAAGAGTCTGGCCCCATCCTCTTGACACCCGCCCTTTAGATATTTTAGATATATTTATATTTAGCTAC
>NW_010292208.1:2989-21391 GCF_000700745.2 Antrostomus carolinensis
CAGACCCAGCTCCCTCAGCCTTTCCTCATACGGGAGATGCTCCAGGCCCATGGGGAGGATCACGTCCCTCAAGAGTGCTGGTCACACTCTTCTTCATGCACCCTAGGAGACCACTGGCCTTCTTGGCCACAAGGGCACATTGTTGGCTCATGGTCAACTGGTCATTCACCAGCACTCCCAGGTCCTTCTCTGCAGGGCTGCTTTCCAGCAGGTCAACCCCCAACCTGTCCTGGTCCCTGGGGTGATTCCTCCCCAGGTGCAGGATCCTACACTTGCCCTTATTGAACTTTATCAGGTTCCTCTGCACCCAACTCTCCAGCCTGTCCAGATCTTGCTGAATGGCAGCAGCACAGCTGTCCGGTGTGTATCAGCCATTCAGTTTAGTGTCATGAGGAAACTTTCTGAGGGTCCACTCAGTCCCTTCATCCAAGTCACTGATGAATATATTGGACTGGAACAAGTACTGACCTTGGGGAACACCACTAACCACAGGCCTCCAACTAGACTCTGCACTGCTGACTAAAACCCTCCAAGCTCTGCGATCAAGCCAGTTATTCACCCCTCTCACCGTCCCCTCATCTAACCCACACTTCCTAAGCTTAACTATGAGGATGACATAGGAGACAGTGTCAAAAGCCTTACTGAAGTCAAGGAAGACAACATCCACTGCTCTCCCCTCATCCAGCCAGCCAGTCATGCCATCACAGAAGGCTATCACATTGGTCAAGCATGATTTCCACTTGATAATGCTCCTTGATAAGCACAGTCTATAGTTCCCTGCACAGCTTCAGCAGAGGAGCTCCTCAGGGTTGGGCCAGGGAACACCCAGAGGGGGTTGGGGGGTTTTTTGTGTGGTTTGGTTTTTTTGGTTTTTTAATCTGCCAGAAACCATTCATACAGACACACTTTCATGGGCTAGATAAATTACACAGTTTCTCGGAGCTGTAGAAAATCCCTTGGAAGTCAAAGATCTCTGTCCTTGCACAACTGATAAGCTCTGTAAACTCTAGGGATGTGCCAAGTCTCTGCAGTCTCTGCTTCTCTAAAGTTATTTGAAGCTTCATATTAATTTCCTGACATACTGATATTCCTCTGGCTGTACTGTTCCAACAACACTGACTTAAATAAGCTGTGTTTGGAAATAATTTAATTCTATTCAAGAGCATGATCTAAGAAATAAAGCTATTTTGCACAGTTTGTTTGGGGTTTTCTTTTTAATGGTGCTTAGTTACAATTAATTAGCTACTATGCTGTATAACAGCTAGAGTGTGCTTCCCAGCCACCTCTCTTTTGAAGCCACCACATCAGGTTGAAAAAAGATGAAGTTGGCAAGAAGTCAAATGAAGTTATTGCTGCCCTTTGACCTCACCATGGTATATGGCTTTCTATTCTGTTTTTTTTCCACGGTAATATAGGAAAAAACTTTTCTAGGAGTAACCAAAAGATTCAACATGTAACAATTTTAAAAATATTTTATAAAATATTTTTAATGCAGGGATTACAATAAAAAATAATCTAGAATCTCCATAATTAAAGACAATTTTATAACACAAGATAAAAACGTAGTGATTGTTGACAATTGTTTGGCAGTGCCTTTGTTTATGCTAACAAACATTGGGAACAAGGTGCTATTTCTGGACAGCGCTCCATATCCTGTTATCTGGAAAATGCTTGAATGGTCAAGCTAACACAAACACCTACCTCTCTTCCCTTCCCTCAACTTATTAGCAGATGTATGATACACTCATGGCACACACTATTTCCTATATCCTGGACCTTTTGTTACCGAAGCATCTTAACAAAAGATTTGGGTTCTCAACTTTAATAGTACTTATGTTTTAATTTTGTACGCGAGACTCTAATACAGTCTCTCACTATGTGCCAACCCAGAGCACTCAAACGCCACTGCTTTTTAAATACTTCCCATTCTTATGTGAAAACAGAATAAAAGACAACATAATATTACTTCCTCTTGAAAGGCATCAGATATATTTGTTTGATTTTCATTCCTTCCAAAAAATAACGGGTATTCTTCTCACATATTAAGCACAGCAAGAGAATAATCTAAGTTATAGTCAAAACTGTAAAAAACCTGGAAAAAACCCTTAATAATAGGGTATAACAAACAAACACAACAAAAAATGCTGGAGAATCTAAAAGCACAAGCTTTGCCTTTTAGCAGAATGGTGGTGGTCAAAAAAGCTAGCTGTTTCTTAATGTAAAACTTTTCAAATTTAAATTTACAATTGAAAAGCATAGCATTTCTCTCTTGCATATATCAAAGTTCTAGTAAGTAGAGAATGGCAGTGTTTAAGCTTACTGTGACAAATGAAAATATTTCAAATAAATAAAAATGCTGTACCCTGACACATAACAGACAATGGGTTAAAATAAATATTATAATTCTATGTATCGTCATAGCCTTCAGCATTAAAATACTATAAATAGCAGTAGAAATGTTTTAAAGCATTGATTTTACAAGTTTGTAAGAGAAAACTTATCAACCACATCTAGTCTGACACTGTCGTACATTAAAAAATTAGCTAGCAAACAAGAACGATTTTTTGACAAAAAAGCAGCCGAAACCAACATTTTGTGTGTAAAAATACAGCATTCCCTTCTAGATGGCACATCTTCTCACCATATAATACCTGGTCGTAAATACCTCTTTTTATTTCTGCAACTACCACTAAGAGCAAACTTTGAGAAAGAAAATTATCTACAAATAAAATAATGCACTTAGTCAGAATTTCTTGTTTGTTATTTTAACAAATTTATGTAAATTTGACATTTCTGACAATCTGTCTTCTCCAGAAAATAATTTCAGGGTTGCTGAATCCAAAAGGTTTGTCAATGAGACATATAACAGAGAGATGTCTGGATTTAAGGATGCCATGACTGCTAATTCTCCCAGACAGAGATGTATTTATATTTCAGTGTGTTACCTTGCTGAGCATCTCAACCTTGTCTGTAACAGAAAAGCTACAGACAAGTAACATTTCTGCCCATTTCAATTTTAAAAGTTACTTGGTCCTGAAGGTTTTTCCTCCTTCATCTGAAAGAGGACAAGCCTCTGCTGGTGCACATATCTGCATGATAGCAATCATATTCATCTGTTTCACAAAGATGATCTATTTATCTGATGTTTATGAAGTCCTACTAACATGCAGGAAGGCTCTTCCCTGTCTTACCTTTATCTGAGTGACATTTCCTTCAAGTTCTGTAGGTGCTTGGAGCTTCCACTTCTCCTTGCCCTCCAAAGCCCGCACGCTATGATCGGATCCTGCTGCTTTCCGCCACATAGCTATTCTCCCCTTGTTAGTACCAGCTGCTAAGAGACCTGCCATTCACAAACCTTTTAGACATTTCATGCCTTAAACTTCAGAAAAACAAACCCACATTATACAAAGTAGCAGGCAGTCTAGCCCTGGTTGTAAGGTACTGAGAAGCCACCTTCTAGCAGCATGCATTTCTTTGCCTTCCTGCAAACCAGCATCCTAGTCCTGAACTAGAGAAACTTGTTGGAGAAAAAATGGGAGAAGCTTCACACGGCAAGGCCCATTTTCTAAGCTACCGGATGAAGTTATCTTTTAAATGCATCAATTATTTCATTTTAACCATTTATTTTTGAATAGTTGGTTTTGCAGTCACCACGGGCAAGTCACCATGGAAAACAATTTTAGTCGACACTAGCAATGCCCACACTGGCAAACGAGGTGATGGATCGGAGTAGCTCTGTAGAAAACATCAGTTTTAAGAACCTGACATCCACACTATACATGTTTGGAGAGTTCTCCTTTGTATTAGCTCTAGTGTGGCCTTGTAAACTGAATGTTTATGATACACTGGAGTGCATCAGGTCTGCTCCAGGAGTACTTGTACCAGTTCAGCAGCATCAAAGGGAATCCAGCCTGTGTGCTGGCAGACAACTCCACACTGAGACAAAGTGTGGTGAGTATTAAATTATCTCATTGTACCTTCAAAAGCTCACTCCTCATCTGAACCAAAGCACTCCTCCATCACATGTTGTTACTACAACACTCAGTAACAAGACAAACATACTGAAATTACCACAGGGCACTGAAGGCTGAGGTTTGATAAGGTTTAGGATCCAGAGATCATAGCTGCCGTGTTATTGCTTACCTTTAGCACTGCAGTAAGAAACACAGTTAATACATTCTCCTCCCTCAAAGCCAAATTGCACATCTGGGGAGAGCACATAGTTCTCATCTCGATCCAAATCCCAGAACCTAAGGTACACAAAACAAAAGTGTTAACAATGCTTTTCCTTCCAGGTGTTTTGCTAAACACAGTCAATAGGATGCTGTACATGGCACTAATTTGCTATTTCCATAATGCCCAGATCATTCAATTTTTAAAATTAAATTGTCAGCAGCTGCCTCTGGAACGTGAATTTCTTAACAATCTCCTTCCTTTTCCTTTGACTTTTTAATTTACGGCATCTTTTGTGATATTCTCCTATGGAGAAAGGAGTCAAACAAACCCAGCTTTCATAAAAAAAGAGAGAAGTGAGGTCTAGTTGCAATTTTCCTCCTCCCTACTTATGCTTCCTCCCCTATTTTAAGAATATTCCTTGGTTAACCAGTAGTCCTTTGGATTCCAGATGTAATTTCTAGAACTAAACACTGTGATCAAAGATATTCCTTCTTGATATTTGCTCTTTATCACATTCTCACAAAATTAACAGATGATCTTGTGTGATAGTAGCAGACAGAGGTTCAAGAAAGTGAACTACTGATGTTCATGGAACACCCTCACTCCCAAAAAGTAAGAGGAAACAGGTAGAGCAAGTCACAGTAAAGACAGGAAAAAAAGATTTCATACCATTTTTTAAAAGATGCAAAAAGATAAAAACTACAGAATGTGATAACATAGCAGCATGGCAAAGTAACATACTTGGTTTAAAGAATTAGTCATAGAAGTAACTGAAATGGTTGTCATACATTACAGTAACAGAGAAATATCCTGAAAAGCAAGCACTTTTCCTGTTGCTGATGCGATGGCTATCCTAAGAATCAGACAATAACAAGGGAAAGAAAAGCAGAGTGGCTGTCTTTTCATGCAAAAAACCCAAATGGATATATTTTCAGAAGAAATCAATAACAGCACTCAGAAAGCAACAGATTTGAGTAGTACTGCCTGACAAAATAAAATAACTAGAAAGAAAGAGATACAGAATTAGGTTTTGACCTCATAGAAACAGATTTTTTTATTTCACTTCTCTATTTATTTTGAGAAACAAAATTAGAAAATATTTGGAGATTTTTTAATTATTGGTAAAAAAACAAAACAAAAAACAAACCACAAAAAACCCCAAACAGTTCAGTAAAATACTCAGTGCGTTGCAGATCATAAACCTGTTAGCTGGCACTTCTCATGGGCAGACAGAACATCTTTAAAACAGGATTCTTACCTGATGACAGTCTCGCCTAGTGCTGTAACAACAAGGCTATGGTCTATTAAAATGATGTCTGCAGAATGACTTATCTTCCCACTCAACTTCACCTGTTAACCATAAGTAAATAAATAAATAAATTTACAGAAGGTAGGAGAAATACACTGAAAGACAGTAAGCATCTGAATTGCCAAGTTTGGCTAAGAAGTTAATATATAAGAATAACTAGATCTGTCTGTCAGTTCAGATAGACCAATAGTTTCTCTCAGACAGTGATCACCACTAAATGCATCAAGGATATGATGTATAAATGTAATAAAAGAAACCTTGTAGTAGGTTAATTAAGTAAGTAAGGAACAGTTTTTTCTCTTGTACTAGATCTTCTCTCAGAACTTGATAAAGATTGCTTTAAAATGTAGAATACCAAATCTTACTTCTGGTCAAAAATATATGATTAATAAGAATAGACAAGTAATACACTTATGTAATCTTAGATTAAAAAAAAAAAAAAAAAATCTTAGGAAGGTGAAGGTTTGGGTTCCATCCCCCCAAGCAGTATTCTCCAACAGTGAGCCAAGGTGATTATAAGTCCTGGATGAAGTCAGTTTGGTTTTTGTCCCTATACAATAATTTTTGAGTCACTATGTTATTTTTATGTGATTCTGTGTGTTATGGGTTGTTATTTTTTTAAAAAGTTTCCTAGCCTTTGCAGCTGTGAAGAACACTCCCACAATGAGAGATCTAAAACATCTTTCAGATTTGCAGACAAGAGGAGATACTGCTCCTACTAATATGAAAGACAAGACAGCTGTGAGTGACTGATGACAATAAAACTGAGGATGCAGATTATCAACTATCCACAAGACATATTAACAAATATTTGTTTACACTGGAATTTTCAATTCTTCTCTAATTCACTAAGATAAGGTAAATGAAGTATAAAAGGATTAACATAGGGTCAAAATTAAAGAAACCAAGAAAAAACAGGAAGGCAAGGTGAAAACCATCTTTCAATAACACATCACTCTATCCCACTTCTAAATGAGCACATATTTGCTCATCAAGTTATTATCTAAGAAACAAAAGTGAGAGTTGATTCATTTGTAAACAAAAAAGTGATAATGAAAAAAACCCTAACAAATTCTTAGAAAGATTAAACATTGTAACTTTACCCTGTAATCTAACTCTTACCTTCATGAGCTCTTCTGCCTCTCCCTCAAGAGTAACTGCATGCAAGGACAACTGCAGGTTCTCTGTTATTACAACTAAAACATCTCTTTTCTCCATGAATAGAAGCTTTTGAACCAGACTGTCTGTGGACAATACATGCCTTGTCTTTCCTTTCTCATTCACATAATGCACAGAACCTGCAGTAGACATAAACAAGGCATAGCTTTTAGTTAACAGTTTTTAGCTACAAAAATAAAAGTTGCTGCTTTCTACCTTAATAAAATATTCCTCAAGTGCTGAAAAGGTAAAAATAATCACAATTCTTTTGTCTTCTGGTTTATCTCGGGATACAAACTATGGTAGTTGACCAGAGCAATAAACCAAAACTTAATCACTTTTTCCCCATCTAGGAAATCAAGAGGGGAATCATTTAAATGCCATAATTTAAATAATTTTAAACTAAAAGTAAACTTTCTGCATATGTGTGGATGAATGACGGCTTCTGAAATCTTCAGGATTAATAATAATTTCTGAAAGAAGAGCAGCTAAGCATTGGTGCAATTTACAGCAGTCTAGATTATAGAAAACTGTGCATATGGAGTTGCTCACTGTTTAGAAGCATTCCACCACAAACACGATACAGTTTTTCTACATTAATTTCACGATCAAATGGGATAGTGTCTTTCTAAGAACACTGACAATATAGTTTGTGACTTGGTAACTACAGCACATATCAACATTTTAAAAGCCATTATCATTTGGTTAAATTGTAATACTGTATAAATCATGCACAGGTCTACTGAGTGAAAAACCCCAGAATTTGTACAGCAGTTTGCAAATACTATTACAGAAATCACCCAAAAAGATGATGTCATTGAAATCTGACAGATTTCATGCCACACACACATATATAATTCCTTAGCAAATAATGTTATTATATAAACATGACATTTCAAACCAGTGCAAATCAAAAAACTCTATGAAATTAAATATTTTCCCCCAAAAGCTGAAGTAGAAAACACAAATGTACATGAATGAACATTAAAGATCCCTGCTAAAAAGTTATACCCAAAAGGCAATATGACATATCTAATTAAAAAGAGTGTTTTTATTTCAAAAACTCTTGCAAATATATTACCAACCTCTACATTCCAACTGCATAAAAAAACCTCAAACACCTCTCCCACCTCCCACACTGCTTCATTTTCTCCCTGAAATAAAACACTGAACAGAGAACTTCATTTCTCTTGTTAAATCACAGACTGGTTTGGGTTGGAAGGGACCTTAAAGCTCATCCAGTTCCAACCCCCCCTGCCATCAGCAGGGACATCTTCCACTAGACCAGGTTGCTCAAAGCCTCATCCAACCTGGCCTTGAACACTTCCAGGGAGGAGCAGCCACAGCTTCTCTGGCCAACCTGGGCCAGTCTTTTACCACCTTCCTAGTAAAGACTTTCTTCCTTATATCTAATCTGGATCTACCCTCCGTCAGTTTAAAACCATTACCCCTTGTCCTGTCAGTATGGGCCCTGCTAAGAAGTCTCTCTCCAGCTTTCTTATAAGCCCCATTTAAGTATTGAAAGGCCGCTAGAAGGTCTCCCCGGAGCCTCCTCTTCTCCAGGCTGAACAGCCCCAACTCTCTCAGCCTGTCCTCACAGCAGAGCTGCTCCAGCCCTCGCATCATCCTCGTGGCCTCCTCTGCACTGGCTCCAGTAGCTCCATGTTCTTCTGCTGTTGGTGGCCCCAGCACTGGAGGCAGCACTGCAGGTGGGGTCTCACCAGAGCAGAGGGGCAGAATTCCCTCCCTCTTCCCATCAGCATGGGCAGCAGGTTTGCAGGTTGAGGGAGGGGATTCTGCCCTGTCATCTCAAATGCTCAGTAAGGAAGATGATCCTTTGTGCTCATGGAAAGTGCTGCAAAACAACCACTGAAAATTGTTATCAGTTCAGGTATCCCCTCCTCAGATAAGCATCTCATGTAACACATTACCTGAATTGCATCTGTTGTTTTATTACAATGATCAGCAGTTTGGAAGCATCAAAAAATATCTAGACTAATAAATACATGAAACTTGGGAGGGTTTTTTCATTTTGTTTTGGGATTTTTTGCAGAGCTTAATTGCTTATTTTAGTTTTTCAATTGTTTATTTTAGTTTTGCTTTCAAAGATGCTCAGTTGTCTTTCGTCAAATATCTTTTGAGAGATTTAAAAGCATGTAATAAGAATTTTTAAAAATTCATTTTTAGTAAACAAGTTTGGCTGAAAATCCATACTTCACCAGGAAATTACAGATTTAAAACCCTATGAAAACTGATTCTGAAGTTATGACAGACCACTAACTAGATTAAGAACTGGGTTCAAAATACATATGCTGAAATCAACCTAGGCAATGAGACTGCTCATGTCACTGAAATCAGGAATGAACCTCTTAACACCGATGTAGCCTTAAGAAACAGGTATTCTCTACTGTGGTGCCGGAGGCATGGGGGATCACTCAACCTATTGTGCATACAGACTCATCCTTCTACAAAAGCTTTATACTATTAAAACATGCACATTAATTTATTTTTCCAAGAAATTCTTACCATATTCATCATATTTCCATGAACTCATTAATATATTTAAGTGTCCATTTCGCATGTGTACTGGTTGTCTTCAAGGGTAGTCTGATGATCGTAGAAACATTTGTCACTGTGTCCTTTAGTTGAGTTTCTCTTCTGCGCAGGTTTAGTTCAACTCTTGGCCTGTTTCCAACACTTCTCTCTCCACAAAAATGGTTTATTCTGGCATCACTACCTCATCTACCCTATTGCAAAGATTTGACGCCTCAAGTCCCCTGTTCTCTATTTTAGACTATAAACTTGACTAGGCCTAGCAGATATGGAACTAACTTTCAATGTCACATTGTTTAAGCAGAAGGGGATGTTCTTTCGGAATGGTATCACTCAAAAGAAACAGTCAGTGCCATTTGACTGAAATTTGAGTTGTGGGAACAGAAGGCCAAAGAAACAAGATGTGGAGAGCCACTTGCAGGAGAGTGAGCCTGTCCATAGATGGAGCTGTGTACCACCACAACAGCTGCTTTCAACCTTGGGATGTAACAGGCACAGTTGCTCAAAAGATTCTCTCCTTGTACATTTCAGAAGTGCCCTGTAGCCCTTTTCCATTTCAATGATTCATATCTAGTAAAGAGGCTTGGAACTCCCAAATCAAATGAAGATACAGCCCACTGTCCTGCAAAACAAATGTACAGCTGGACAACGCCTCCTCGGCAGTCACAGAGCAGTTATGCTGGTGCAAACGATGGGTCTCATTCTTGATAATGTGAACACTGAACCAAACTGTCACCAAGCTGCAGAACTAGCAAAACTTCAATGTCTTTCAGAGTAAACACTTGAATCGAAAGGATTACATATTCAAATCACCTACCAGAAACATACTCACTACAACATTTGTCACACACATTCTGGCTCCTGTCCAAAGGGTTCATAGTTTAGAGACATAAGAGCATCATGAGAACAACTGGGGTAGGATGAAAATGAGCTGGGAGCAAACTAGTACCCAGAATAGTCAAAGGGAGAGGAAAAGACAAATGGCAGGGAAGAAACAATATTAGGAAGAAAACTAACAAACAAATATTCAGACTTTTTTTGCTTCCTTAGACTGAAGTCTCATTTCAACACAAGAGAAAAAGTAAATTAATAATTTATTTCAAAAGGTATGTTGTAGCATGCTGCATCTGCCTATTTCTAGGAAAAAACTCACAACATATGTATTATTTTGAAACTTTCCACAAAATGCTGACAACTTCTCATTTTATTCACACTTAGGTGGTAGAGATCACTTTCCTTACAGTCAACTTTTTCGGGAACCTGACTAATCCAATGCCTATGGTGCCCTTTTGGAGACAACACACCTTGAAGATACTAAGATTTTAATAATTTCAGTAATTTCTTGTTACCAAATATTCTTCAACTTCTATGAATTCTCTGCCCTGATGGATATATGAATATGATGGATGTATGAATACACTCTAGGTGTTGGATATATGAAAACAGGACTAACATGCAGTGAGATATTTTGAAACATTAAGGAGACAAATTTCCAGCAGACTGGAAAAGTTTTTTAGTCTTACCATCTGTCAAAGTGACAAAGAAGGACAGTCCTTCCTGGAGGCCCATTTTCAGAGGTGCTCCTGTTCCAGCTTTTCTCCAGTTAAACATATCCAAGGCCTTCTCATCACCACCCACAGCTGCTTTTGCCAGCTGTACAAAGTCCCTGCAAACAGAGATGCTTAATTTCCAATTCCTTACATAACAGAGTACTTTCCATCTCAAAGAATGGATGAGTAGTTAATAAAACACATTGCAAAGACAGAATAAAGATGTCTCGTATACTAACCGGAAAAAGGACAAACTCAAAAAGACACAAAGTAAAATCTTAATACTAGTTTTACCTTTTTTCCATAAGGATTATTATTTTTACAGAGAAGTGAAACAGAAGTGGCCCAGAGAAGGAAATTTTTTTTTTTTTTTACACTACAGCTGTATATATTTCTTGCTTGAAGAGGAAAGAAATAATAATATTTAACAACTAACTTTTAATTTAATTACTCTTGACAGTAATTTAATGGATAATTGTGCTTTCAGCATGTTTTCTGCTTTTTACAATCAGCAACATTGCTAATTAGAAGAACTAAAAGAAGATGACTCAACAGCAACAGAGAGATAGATATGTACAAAAGGAAGAAGTTCCATTGCTGCATACAGGACACAAATAGCCAGCTACCTGAGTGGAAGAAGAACTTGAAAACAAAGGCCAGTTGGGAGAAGAACTTTTTTAAAATCTATTTTAAAAAAGGTTAGTCTGTGAGTAGGATTTTCTTTCTGTGGAACAAGAGAAAGACCTGGTCTACCAGTGCTCTGCCAGGGCACAATACATACTCGCCAGGAGGGGGTGGTCGAAGGACACAGTGAGCCAGACATTTTCCATACTCTTGTTTGAGCAGGGCGGGACCCTGCACTCTGCCTCGCTGGTCCATTCTCCATAGAACCAAGACACCATGCTAGAAAAAGACAACAGGTAATTCATTACAGTTTGCACACAGATGAGAATCCAGACTCCAGCTACTCAGTGCACATAAAAACAAACATTTCATTGACAGAGCAACACCTTTCCTTTCATTCAGTTGACACATACAATTACTCCCACTTAAAACTAAGCCACAAGGAACTAAAAAAAAATACCTTTAACATTATATTACTTTCTTATTTAAGATCAAATTATTTAAAAATCAAGCTATCAAAAAAAATTATTGTTCATATCCATTCTTAGAAAAATGATACTTCCAGAGCAATTATATGGAACAACCTCGGTTTTCCCCTGCAAGTAGCATATGCAAATATTTGTTTAGGTAATTACTTCACATTTTTTTCTTGCAAGTAGTCTGACTGCTAAAAGAAAAGATATTGAGACAAAGGATAGTGAAGCATAAGATAAGCATTCCTGAGCAAGTGCATATAGCACTGGTGAGTATGGGTATATGATTAGACACATGTGAAGTCACAGGATGCAGGTAATCTAAAGAAAGAATTTCAGAATTTCTGAAGCTTTCCTCATCTTCAAGATAGACATTCAAATACAACAAGAATTCATTTTTAGAAACAAACTTAGTAACTAGAAGAATCATAGACGCTAAAGAAAGAAAGACTGGTTAGCTAATTAACTCAATGGTAGTCAATATAAGTTGGTCCTCAGAGCCTGGCACAGGTTCTGAAGGTAACACGCATTTTGCAATGGCAGCTCAGGATGAGCACTAAACCCCTGGGGAGTGGAAAGAATGAAGAAGGCAGAGAAGCAAAAAGACATTTCAGCATGACATACACATTAACCATCCCAACAAACTGACTTAATGCTACAGCCTCACAGCTGAAATTTTAACATTATTTATTGTTGTTATTATGTTAGTGCTTAGGGAACCAAACTGCATTTGGAAGCCCTCTGTGTAAGCATTACATGAAAAAAAAAAAACAACCCAGCAACAATTTGCAATATGAAGTTCAATCTCTTCTTATTCCATTAAGACAAATAACAATAAAAGTGGTATTATAATTTGCTCTGTTTTTCTTTATTGTTTTCAATGGACTACAGTCTTTCTAGAAGTGAAAGAATAGTAGCAGTGGTAGCTCCAAAGACTTACTCTTCACAATCCTAACTAGAAACCGCACAAGATGCAGCTGAGGCCTTCCAAGGTAACATTTCATAGAATCACAAAATCATTTGGTTGGAAAATATCTTTGAGATCATGGAGTCCAACCGTACCTGTCCACTACTAAACCAGATCTCTGAGCACCCCATATACCTGTCTTTTAAATATGTCCAGGGGTGGTGACTCAACCACCTCCCTAGACAGTCCATTCCAGTGTCTGAGAACCTTTTCACTGAATAAATTTTTCTTGACATCAAATCTGAACCTCCCTTGGCACAACTGAAGGCCATTGCCTCTTGTTCTGTCACTAGTTACCTGGGAGAAGAGACACAGACCTGCCTCTCTACACCCTCCTTTCAGGTAGTTGTAGACAGTGATAAGGTCTCCCCTCAGCCTCCTTTTCTCCAGGCTCAACAACCCCAGTTCCCTCAGCCAGGAACTCAGCACACTTGTGCTCCAGACCCTTCCCCAGCTCTGTTCCCTTCTCTGGACATGCTCCAGTGCCTCAATGTCCTTCTTGTAATTTCCTTCTTTTTTTCCTAAGAATCAAAGTTCTAACTTCTTTCAGTGGTAAGACGATAATATTTATACTCCCCAAAACTGTTTATTAAGTGCAATGCTCTCTCTTACAGCTTAAAGAATGTCACACAGCTGTGCATCTGTGAAACTGCTGTCCTCCTGTTCCAAGAGGCCACTTCTGGTTCATAAAATATTTGCTGGATAACTCTGGAAACCACAGGATCCTACGATCTGAAAGCTCATATCCTGTTGGCTCCTCCTCTCACTTTTCCCTCAGCTTTAAATGTCACCAAATTCCAGGGATCCCAAATAATAAAACCTGCACCATTTATGAGCTGGAAGAACAGTCTGTAGCTTTATAAAGCTGCTGACCTCCCTTCCATCCCATTCTAGATATCCCATCCTGTACCCAGATAACCTGGATATGGATTGAAGATTAATTTCCACATGAGATTGGAAATTAAAAAAGCTCACTACCTCTTCTAAGTGTGACTGGTTACACAAAGGAAGCAGAATTGTTCTCTTTTCAAATGGAATTTGAAAAGGACAAAGGACATCAAGCTTATAATCTGTAAGATTTACTCCTAAGGTATCCTGTGTCTTCCCAATCATTCTTAACAAGCCAAAGCTTTAGCTTCTTGTTATAAAGGCTCTTTGCATTATAAAGAGGCATTCGTTATAGAAAACACCTAGATCCTTAGGATTCTCTTGCGTGATTGAAACCTGGAAGTCATCCATGTTATTTGTTACTTAAAACACAAATTAAGAGCTTCTGATTTTCACAGCATCCTATTCCAATTTTAAGAAGTTATTTTCAAACAATATTCCTGCAACTCAGGATTTATGATGACTGGATGTTCTCAGCTGAGCACTCTCAGTTATGAAGTCCCAGTGAAGATCAAACAGAAACCAAATCAGGGCCCAAATATTTATCTTCTTTCTAAGGGTATTCCTCTAATATGAGCAGAGTATGATCCTGGCAGCGCTCACTTAGTGGAAGTTACCTGAATATAAAACTCTATGGGAAATATTTTAAAAATAAACTTAAACGGGAAGGACATAGGAAATGATGCTGCACATCAGACCACGGTAGGACGCAAGGGATGAGTGGGCCCACCCAATGCAGTCCTGGGCAGAGACACCATGCTGGAGCCAGCCACAGGATGCTGAGCCAGCTGCGTGCTCAGCCTCACTAGGCTGGGCTCTGAGCAAGGCTGAGCAGCTCAAGCCGGTCACTGCACACACAGCTGCAGGCATTTAAGGACCCACATTCCATGGGGCAGGGGCACCAGTACCTTGAACTGCGCCCAGCTGCAGGTTTCAGTCCCTGCAGAGGGTAACACAGCTATTTTGCAACAATGAACTTTTCTGAGTTCAAATATGCTGAGGTTCCATCTATTGAGGTTGGGCTTTCCAACTACAGCAATTGAAACTACGTGAAACTGAAGAGGATTCCTGTCAACACATGCACAGGTTTGTTTTGTCATGTTATTTCCTTGAAGCCACTGCTTGTTCTGCTTTGAATGATACACTCATCAGAGGAGCAGTTAGGACAATATACAATTGTTAAATTTGCCTATCAGAACGGCTATATCAGTTTTAAGATTACTTAATTGATGTGACCTGACACCAAATAAATCAATTTGAAAAAAATTTGCTCATAAATGTAGGATTCATGTAAGCTGTGGCTGCAATAATGCATATCTCCATACAAATAAGGCCTCAGTCACACTGTGCGTCACCTTCTTTTGTCTGGGCAGCATTTCCTCTTTTCTAATAAAGAAGAGATAAATTCATTTTTGACTCGCTTTTGAATTTCTACATTTCTGTCAAACGTAGCAACAGAATTTTACAAACTGATTTAAAACTGTATTTTCCTCTGACTCATACAGGTAAGAATTCTCAAAGATCAGAACTGAAACTCTTGGACAATCACAAGTTTATATCAGGGAAAATATAGAAAAACCCACTTTTTTTTTTTTTCCTGCATTTGCTGACTCAAGAACTGGCAAAACCAAAATCTTGTATGAATATTTAATCCTGAACACTAAATAATCAATACCTAGTTTCTCATTTCACTATATAAAAGGTCAACCTGCTCATCAAGAAATAAAGACTGTCACATTTCAAGTATTTCCACAACACGTTTTCCATACAATAAGTTTGACTCATTTTCAGATTATTAGTAAAAACAGAACAAGAGAGATTAGCATGGGTTTTTTGTACTTAAGTGAGCATTGTTATGCTCTCATGACAGATGATTATATTGTAGCTGGAATTTGTTTCTCAACATCTAGGTTTACTCCTGAGTCTGCTCCAAAGTTTGTGCATAGACAAGAGCAAATAATTTAGATTGTCTGTGCCTCATTTACCCCATTCATTTAATAGCCTTAAACCCTAATCTACCGCTCAGCACATACTAAGATTAGGCACACTTTTATTTAAAGATAAATTGATAAAACAGCAATGAGTACTGTAGAAGAAGTTAAAACATTTATTTTATTCCCTAACAGTACCTGAAGTGAGGAAATTTAACTCACCCACAACTATCCCTTCCCCTAAAAATCCACTCCATAATCCCTTCCACATCATTTGGCATTTCAGCTACTCACACTATCACCAGACACAAGACAGGTACCACTGGTACTCCAGTTTAGGAATGTAATTTTGGTGTAATGAGTTGGTGGTACAGCGTGGTGCTCCTTGTCTTGTTTATTAAGTACCACAACTTCTCCCGTTTCCCAGCCTGCTGCAAGAATTGGTCGGGAAGGGTGCCAGGAAAGTGATGTGACCTGAAAGCTTCTCTCAACATGTGTATCGGAGACATGTTCTCCCTGCAAATGGAAATAAAGTGCAAACTCAGTACAATGGACTGCATTCTGTCCATTGTACTGAGTGTCCATACAATGGACACTCAGCACAAGGATGCAGCTAAACTTTCAGATTTGCTTCCCATCAACAAGGTATTTTTCAGTGATAAAGGACCGGCAGGTAATAGAGCTTCCTGCAAGAGATACGAAGTGGCTACACAAATTCTCTTTACAGCTATTTCATATGCATAAAAATGTGCTACAACATGCAGTACATCCACTTGAAAACTGTTCATGAAAACAGGGCAGTGTGAAGTGACAGCCTCCCCCTGTCCCAGGCTATTCTGTGCTCACAGCATACATGAGCTGCTGTCCCTGAAGAAGAAGCTTTTACTCCCTGTATGAAGGATAAGAAGGCTTCAAGGACATTTCAAAGTGAAAAAACCCAACTTTTGAAAAAGAATAAAGCACCTCACTGAGGACACAATAATCTAATGCTTACACAGTTCTTAAAGGTAGACCCTCCTTTGTGCGTGGTTTGCAATAATATTTCAGGCAAACCATTTAACCTCTCTATTTTTCCATTTACAAAATTTGGATGAAAATTTTTCATAATACACTTTGAAAAGTATATATTTTATAGGCTACTCATATTAACAGACTTAAAACATTTCCAGTACATCTGCTGCTAGACAGCTTTTAGTACTATTTCCCTAAATAGCACACTTTTTTCCTGAAAATTATGCAAACCAAAGTTCTACACAAGCCTCTTGCATAAAGTTTAGAGTATGCAAAGGAAATATCTGTCTACAGGCAGAAACCATACTAGGAAACAACCTACTCAAATGGATCAAGCTGAATCTAGTAAATCAGCTTGGTGTCAAGGTGGAGGAATTATTTTTTTAATTTATATTTCTTAGTATATTTTATTCAGAGTTTTTTTAAAAAAGCAGCAGCTTGTGTCCATTTTACTTTTGAGCCTGAAATTCTCATACCATGAGAGGTAAAAAGTGAATCAGTAACCACCACAAACATGACTTAAAGGCTACAAAAAATAAATTTTAATTGAAAGATCAGTTTAATTTACTAAGACCTTTTTATAAAATACATGTAATCAGTAGCTGATGAATCTGACATGTCCTAGATAGGAAGGGACATTGATAGTAATTAAAATCCAGAGAGAGGGATTCAAGGAGCATAAACAAGGCTGCAAATATATGTGTGTGTGTATATATCTATCTATATATATAAAGGTGACATTTCAAACCAGGAAAATTCTATCAAGCCCAAAAGCAAAGTTGCTGCTTATTCACCTGTTCCAGGTAGATATCCACACAGCCCCCAGATGTTGTGCTGATGGAAGCAACTGCCAGGAACGGATGAAGCGGGTGCCATGCTATATGAGAAGGGGAGGCAACAGAATCGGGAGCTTCTACTCGATGATCCACGTACACAGCCATAACAACAGAAGCTGTCACAGACTGCAAACCTGGACAAGGGAAACAAACGGGTAATAGATACTTTCTATATAAGCTATGTTACATATAACATATATACAATAGCAAGTATGCTTAAAAATGGGGAAAAAAACAAAGCTACAGCATCACCTTGTTAACACGCACTACACAGACATGAAAAAGGTCAAAGTGGTATTTTTAAAAAATACAGAGGAATCCTGAGCCCTGTGGTTTGTATGTTCATAGCACGCAGAGGGTAGTACTGATCTCTCACCAGTGGCTTGAGCTGGCTTATTTCAGAGGACTCTGAAATAACTCAGAATTTACCAGAAAGCTACTTCCAGTGCTGCATAACCAAAGATGTCAATGAACATACAGAGAGAATGATTTTATGTTGTAAAGTCTCATATCTGGACCTTCAAAGTAAGCTTTAACAGCTGTCACCACTTTGGAGCACGTACTGTTGTAATTACACAAGATTAGTTTAGCTTGTACTGTTATCTACACTTCAACTGTTATCTGCATTTGAATAAAAATACTCATTAAGTGCTGATGTTCCAAGGAAAAGAACCTGAAAGCAATGCTCTTTCCAGAGTTGTGCGTCAGAAATGGAGGAAGTCACTAATATCTTTAGTATCTTATTTAGAGAGATGATGGTCTTTGTGATTTGTGTTGTGTGATCTTATCAGCTTAGTTTCAAAAGAAAAACAGCTGGAGAAAAACACCTCAGGAGTTATTAGCAAATAATGCCAGGAATAGATGAAAAAACAAATCAAATAAAAAATCCCCCCAAAAAACAAAAGCAAAATAATAATAATAATAAT
>NW_010292209.1:0-739 GCF_000700745.2 Antrostomus carolinensis
CCTGGAACCTCTTCTTCTCCAGGCTGAACAATCCCGACTCTCTTAGCCTGTCCTCACAGCAGAGCTGCTCCAGCCCTCACATCATTTCTGTGGCCCAAAATGTTGAGCAGAGGTGGTGGCTGAGATGCTCTGCCTGCTCTTGGTAGCCCTTGGATGTGCGTTATCACCGTTAAGAGGGAGCTTTGCCTTGACTGCATCGGTGTTGATGACATTTTTATCTTCTGTTTTGTGAGCTTTGTGCCTTCACTGAATGGATTTCAAAGCTTATCTAAGGATGTGGGAAGAAATTCAGAGAGCATGTTTTCAGCTCAGCACCACTTTTTAATGGTGCAAGCTGGTCGCTAAATTAGAAAACAGCCCAAGGGGTTGGTTAAAAACTAGAAACCAGCCCAAGGGCATATCTCCTGAATGAAGAGAACGGTCCTGTATCTCCTTCTGGAGCATCTAGAGCTGGTCCCATCCAGCCTAAAGTTAAGGACTAGCACTGAGGCAGGAAAATCCAGGATAACAGAGAGAATTATTGTACTGAAATGGAAATCTCTCCTCAGGCCATGAGACCAGGCTGCCCCTGTGCATCAAAGCTGAAGGCATAGGACCCCAGCTCCGCTTCAACTTTGAGGAGCTGGACATCGGGGAGACTTTTGTTGGATTAACCCACAGATATGAGGGTGAGCAGTGGAGATTTACAGGGGTTGGGTTGGATCCTGGTGATCCCAGGACAGCACTGAGCCTCGTGGAC
>NW_010292210.1:0-9766 GCF_000700745.2 Antrostomus carolinensis
CAGGCTTTGGCTTTTCTCCGCGGCGTGGGGAGCGCGGTGCTGCACGCTCCTTTCCAGGTTGCACCTATAGCTTCTAATAGATGGTGGATTTGAATCTTTCAGTAGTTTCTGCCTATTTTGGGAGCTGAGTATTGAGTTGGGGATTAAACTGCCTTGCTGCATGCAGCAGAGGAGGAATGCTTTTGAGTTTTGTTTTTTTTTTTTCCCCTGTTTTCTAACCAAGACCAGGGAAGAAGAACATAGTTTTGGGGAAGCTGCGTTGTGCAGCGCTTTATAGAAAGAATTTATTGTAAGAAACAGCTGTGAATGTGCTTTTGGGCCACGCCAAAGGGCTCCTCTGGGATGTTTTGCTGCACAATTCCCTCAGGATGCCCTTCCTTGGGCTTGTTTCATCTCTTTCCTCCCCAGCCAGGGGGGGAATTTCTTGGGTTCCCACCGAAATGCTGCAATGTGCAGAAATCCAGCGGGATCGGTTACCTTTACACAAACTGCCCTGCCTGCTTCCTCCCCCGCCGCCGAGTCGTTTGCCAGGGAATAGCCTGCTCTATCCCCTGGGTTGAAGCAGCCTGTAATAAAAGGTGAAAATTAATTATCAGTGGGGAAAAACTGAGTAATTAGTGGCAGCCACCGGTGCTTTGTGGGGTTGCGTGGGGCTTTCCGTGACGGGGGAAGGCGCTGGGTGGGTTTTGTACGGTAAATATTACACCATGTACCGGTCCTTTGCATCCCCCAACTCCCAATTTCCCACACTTTGTAGGGGAAACGCTGCATTTCGGCAGCCCCTGGGGAGGGGAAGGTGCCTTTGGCCTCACTCGCTTCTCAATTCTGGCTTTTTTTTGCACAGATTTCAAGGAAGCGCTTTGAACTGCACCAAAATCCCCAGCCTGGAGCTCGACTGTTCCTCATTAGTGACTTTATTGCTAAATAATTTACAGAACGGGGCCTTGGCAGTTTGCATACGGGAAACATTTCAAGTATGCAAACCAGATTTGATGCTTTCCTGGCCCAGCTGCTGGTCAGGGCCGGGGGGAACCGCCTCATCCCGTCCTGCTGCCGGCATCACCCCTTCGCCTCGCTCCAGAAAGGAAACAGCCTGGCACACGTACCAGGGGACCCCAGCAAAAATAAGGGGACAAACCCCTGTATTTCACACCCAGCTGGTGTCCCCCAGTTTGGCTGATAGACTGTGGCACTGGGGAAAGGACCAGTTTGAAGAGGGGACATTTATTTTTTAATTCTATTATATTTTTTTATTAACTGTAAGGTTTTTAAAGGGATTTATTTTTTTCCTCCCCATATCCACAGGCATGGTGCAGACTCCAAAAAAATCAATAACCCTTTTGGATGTGTAATGAGCTTTCTCCAGGTGTTCTCAAAGCAGGGAGGGAAGCAAAATCAAGCTGTTTACATGCTCACACGAGTAATTTTGGACCACGATGTCCGGCTCGTCTGGAGGATTGCAGCGGCACGTGCACGGCCAGAAAAGTGTTTTGCAGGATGAGGACAGTGAGGGGAGATGAGGGCGATGGGTGCAATGTAGAAATAGGAGAAATGCACTTTGTTTTGCTAAGCAGTGGGTGCAGCCACGTGGAATGATGTTGCTGGAGCTTCCCAAGGGGCTGTAGCGATCCGGGATGCTCCTGGGATGCAGCTGCTTTAAGAGCAAAACAGTTGCTGAGTGTAAATCTGAAAAATTCAAGATTCAGGTCTGTCGGGTGGGTAAAAGCACTGTCTTCCTCTTTGCAGTGTTTTGGGTGGTTTTGTTGAGTTTTGTTGAGGCTGAAGGTGTGGGTGGCTGGTGGCAGAGCAGATCGTACAGGGTGTAGTGGAGCTCGGCAGCCTCTGAAGGACACTGGCCATGTGAGCACTCTGCCAGTGAGTGGTTTGGCTGGGGAGGTGGCTTTTGGTTTGTTATTATCATTATTTTTTAATAGTTTTTAATGTAAAAACAAGAAATTAATACGTAGCAGAGAGCCCACCCCATCGCATCCCTCCCTCCCTCCTCCTCCTCCTCCTCCTCCATTCCTGGGGTGCTACGAGCACGGTGGCAGATTTTGGGGCTGTCTGAAGCAGTTTTACAAGTGGGAGGGTCACCCTGGCAGCATCTACCCCGGGGTTTGATTTCCACCGGGGCCGTGCTGGGAGCCGTCGCTCACTTCCTCGTATTGTGTCTCCTCTTCCTCCAGCGCTGCTGCGGGAGGAGGTGACCCAGCTGCAGGAGGAGGTTCACCTGCTCCGGCAAATGAAGGAAATGCTGACGAAAGACTTGGAGGAGACGCACGGCAGCAAGTCACCCGAGGTCCTCTCGGCCACCGAGCTGAAGGTGCAGCTGGCGCAGAAGGAGCAAGAGCTGGCGCGAGCCAAGGAGGCTCTGCAGGGTAAGGGCTGGGGGAAATTAATTAACAAGGAAAGGAAAAGCTGTCCCTTTATTAGGACTGCGTGGTGGGCATTCCCCATGTATATGTGGTGGGTGGTTTGGTCACAGGGCATCGCTCCCCACTGTCCTGCCCCAGTAGCGTGGAGCTGGGACAGACCAGGGCGCAGCGATAGGGTGGGAAATGGGGAATGGGAGCGTTTGCAGCATTGCAAAGTATTTCCTCCACGGCTTGTTATAGAGGAGAGCCAAGAGAGCAGCTGAAATGCAGCTGGAAACATGTGCAGGGTGGGGACGGGTTGGATTTGAGCCCCTCGGGGTCTCATAGGAGGGGAGCAGCGCGTCTCCCGGTGTGTGCGATTTTCCCGATCCCGTGTGGAGTTATGGGGAGCGCTGCAGAAAGCAGAGGCCGGGTCTCGGGGTGACCTGCAGGTTCTCCTCCATTTTCATGTGTTAATTTGGGTGTTTTCCTGCAGCGATAGGAGCTGTGCTCTCCCTTGCCAGCAGCTGCATGGCTGTGAGCTCCAGGACTGGGGTAACACACTGCTGAAAACCCCTCTATTTTCAAGCTCTTGCACATGTATATATATATTTTTTTTTTATTTCCTTGAGAATACTGAGAGGCTTTTATAACTGTCGAAGTCACATTTGCACTCTGATGTTGGAAGTATCCAAAGGCTCCTAACGAATTTAATTAAGTAGCAGGTCTCCTATAGCATATGACTGACTTCAGTTTCCTTAAAGATTCAGGGGAAACACTTCACCACTTGCAGAGACAATATGTAAAATACTCAGAAGTACTGTTAGTGCTCAGAAGTACTGTAAGGAGAAGAGTGGGTGTTCAAGAGTGGGTTCAAAATGCAACATTGCTGCTTTTCCTGCCCAAAAACGAGCTGGCAGCAAGTCCAGGCAGGACAGTTTGTTAGTTGGACCCCGGGAGGATGATCCTGAGCAGGACCAAGTTCTCGAGCATCAAACCCTGGCAGCGCCGCGGCTCGAAATATCATCTCAAATCCCTGACATGCCAAGTATAACTTCCACTTGTCAGCTTGTGTTTGAGGATTATGAAGAGAAGCTGTCAAAAGTTTTCAAGCTCACAGAGGCTGAGCAAGCAGCACGTGAGGAGCCCCAGCCCACCGGGTCTCCCCCGGTCCGGGATGCCGAGATGCACGGGGTGGGCAGGGAATTAATTGGGCTGAGTCTGAATTTGGGGAAAGGATTTTTAAAAAATTTCTTTTTATCCCTTTCTGGTTTGTAAAAGCATCCTTATAAATTAGTAAAAGCTGAAAGATCTTCAAAATCTTGCCACCTCCACGCCAGCACTGCAGCCTCTGGCAGCAGGAAATGCTCTGGGTTTATAAAACCGTAACTGGAGGAGAAACAGCTTAATTAGAGAATATTTGCTCTGTGTGGACAGGGAGGGGGAAGTGCTGATAAATGCAAAATGTGGAAGAGCAGAACTATTTTAAGGCTATTTGTAAAAAAAAAAAATAAAAAAAAAAAAATATAAGTCATTTAAGGAGCTGCAGTGAGCTCAGACGCACTTCTGTGGAGGACAGTAGAGAGGAAAAGTGAATTTGGCTTGAGAATCCAGAGTGTTTAAAGAATAGAAAGCTGGGTTATTTTATTGGGCTTTTATTGGCCACTACATGAGCCACTGAGATTGGTTTTCCAGGACTTCTCTGCAGGTGTGATGGCTCGGAAGAGGGAATCTCAACTTGCATTTGGACAGGCACGTAATAAGAAGCCTTTTTAAATCGATGCTCCTTCCCTCCCCTGCAATATTGGAAAGCTTTTCCGTAATTTGGAAAAGCTCACCGTGCTGGATCCAGCTCCGTGAGCTGGGCAGCTGAGCAGGCTTAACACGGCAGCGGATACGGAGACGGGTCATGTGGAAACGGGATCAGCAGCTGGAGCGGGGTGGAAAAAAATCCTCTTTTCTTTTTTCCATGAGAAACTATCCATTGAGGAAGATGGTTAAAAGGGAAGGAAAAATGGCAATAACTGCGCCTGGTGAGTGGTTCTGCCAGAGGAAATGTATCAGCTGCTGGAGGCGTTTAGGGAGATCCTGGCTCTGTGTTAAGGAGCTACCGGGTGAGGCACTGCAGGGAGCTCAGGGAATCCTGGCCATGGGATTGAGTCACTCGTGTCCCGCAGCCAGAGAACATCTCCCAAGACCACCTCACAGCGTGCATCACCTCAGAGCCCCGCAATCCTCCAGGGAGGATGCCCCACGGCATCCCAGCCCCCCGACATCCCTGCAGCATCAGCATCCCTGCCCTCGCAGCGGCGCGCGGCCGGCGTTGGCTCTTGTGTAATGTCATTAGCGGATAAATTATATGGAAATGTGTTGTCGCTGCTGGCTCTCCGCCTGGAAACGCACCAGCGGGTAGATGTTGGCTCAGCAGACCTTCCCGCAGAGGGAAGCGGGGAGAGTTTGCTGATGGGGTTCACTTTTGGGGGCTCCAGCAGTTTTAACAGCCTTTGTTTTGTACCATGGTGTAGGGGTTTGGTTTGTGAGGACCTGGATGGAGGAGGTTGGGTTCATAGTTCCTCTCGGTAAAGCGTTTCCAGCGCTTTCTGACAGCGTTTTGCAGGGGGTAAAGCCGGCGCCAAGCCCATGCAGAGCTCACCAGCCCTCGCTGCGGAGGGAGGGAGACTCAAGAGGTTTCTCTGTCCCTGGCAGTATGTGCTTGATGCGTCTTTCTCGCTCCTTTTTCCAGGTAAATTCCATCTCTTGCAGTTTTTTTAAATCAATTAACATCCAAATAAAATCCCATAGCGTTACATCCCGTCGTACTCTCCTCCTTTGCTGGGGCCGGGACTCGGGATCGTGCTCACAGTGTTAATACAGTTATTTTTTTTCCCTAACCTTGGCTGGAAAGGGATGGATGTGGTCTGGATTTCTGATGTGGAAATCTCCGACGGGAGAAGTTGCAGACAGCTTTATTACTGCTGGGTCCTGCTGTGGGCAGGGACCGTGCCCAAGCGCCTGGAGGACTCGTGGAGCCTCTTGGCCAGGTGACATCTCTGAGTGCGTAGGCTCATGGCAGAAGCCCCATTTCTGGGAAGGATATCCGATATGCTGGGGCTTGCCTGAGGGATTATCATGTGGAGAGCAAACCTGGTTTTTGTTTCCTTTTTGAGTGCCAAGGTGGAGACCTCGGGCTGGCTTTCCCCGCTGCTGGAGAAGATGGGAACAGACTTCACGTCTGCTCTGCAAATAGGTTGTAGCCTGGTCTCCTCCCTCCCAAACCTGTGGCTCAGAGCTGTGACCACCCCCAGGGATGGTGTTTGGGCTGGGACAAGCCTCCTCACAAACACTCAGCACACCCAGATGGCAAAGGAATTGGCAGATGGGTCTCCCAGCCATGGATCCAGTCAAGGAAGCCCTCTCCACCAAAAAGATATGGGCCTCTTAAGAAAACCCGCTTTGCTCCTTTGAAAACCCACCTTAAACTCACAGCAGAAGTCATTCACCACCTTACTGTGACCATGGGAGGGGAGGGATGGTTTGGAAAGCCCTTGGCCTTGTAGCAGGGTGTTTCCAGGTGAATTTTCCCCCAAGGCAAATGCCTCCTCTAATTGTTTCCTGAAATTCAACATTGCATTTGAATTTCCTGGCTCTGCCCAGCGCTGTCTAACGTTGATGTCTTCAGCTACAAGATCTTCTCTGCAGATGGCGATGGCTGCGCCCAGGGAGTGCAAGCACCTGTTAAATGACAAAGCAAAGTGTGACGCTGCAATTCCTGTGCAGGGCTGACTGATTTTATGGATTAGTCATGGTGAAAATATTGAATTTCATGGTTGGGATGGAGAAAGAGGAGAAATTAAGCGAATGTTAATGGGACAGGATGGGTTTACGTGTTCCTTTTGGACAGGGCATCGCTGAGGCTTGAGCGGTGCCCCCTGAGGACGCCGTTCCCCACGTTAGAAAATAAGTGTATGATTCAGTAAGGGATAAAAGTCAGCTCTGATTCTGTTCCTGGCATGAAAATCTATATTGCACAGGGTGGGAGAAGTACTCACAAGTGGACAGGGAGGGTCAGAGGTGGGTTGTGTCCTCTGCCAGTGCCCTGGCTTGTGCTTGAGCTCGGCTGCTTCACCATGGGAGCAGGAATCCAGGCAGAGACACTATTTCTGTGGTCCAAACATGTCACATTACTGAGGTAATCAAACTAATTATCTGTATGGCCTCCAAGCAGACCTGGGCTGGGTGGTGTGACCACCACTGTCTCATTTTTTCTTAATTTGATATTATCAAATGAAGATGTTTATAGCAGCCCCCATTTTAAGGGGGGAGAAGTCTGGTTTTAGCATGTGGTAGCTGATTCCCATCCAGACATTCTTAGATGCTAAGGCCAGACAGGGGCTGTGCACCTTATAGCTACCTGAAAGGAGGTTGTGGTGAGGTGGGTCTTGGTCTCTTCTCCCAAGTAAGAAGTGGTAGGAGAAGAGGAGACAATCTCTGGTTGCGCCAGGGGAGGTTTAGATTGGATATTAGGAAAAAATTTCTTCACTGAAAGGATTGTCAAGCAGTGGAATGGGCTGTCCAGGGAAGCGGTGGAGTCGCTGTCCCTGGAGGGGTTTAAAAGCCGTGTAGATGTGGTGCTGAGGGACATGGTTTAGTGGTGGACTTGGCAGTGCTGGGTTTATAGTTGGACTCAATGATTTTAAAGGGCTTTTCCAACCGAAGCAATTCTATGAATCTGTGACTATGGGGTGGTGGCATCACCAGGTGGTCTCAGCCCCCAGGCAAAGCTGTGCCACCCTGGTTGGCACATTGGAATGGTGAGATACCAGCTCGTCAGGTAAAGCTGGAAACAGAAGGTGCTGAGGAGGATTTTTAATTGTTCAGGCTGCGGGAGGAGCCCGGTGCAGAGCAGGTCCTGTTACTGCTCTGTGTCCATCTCCCTTCTCCCGGCAGAGCGATGCTCAAGGGACAGATCGTGTGGCAGGAGGTGGAAGCTCAAGTAACAGGAGGACAAGTTGACCTCACGTGGGATTAAGGGTGCAGGCGGGGATGTGGGGGGTGGTGGTGAGAACTGGGGGGTGGTTCCCACCACCGTTCCTGTCCCATCCTTCCCGTCACTTGCTGTTAGTCCAAGAGGAGGCTGGTGGGTTCCTCTCTGTTTCTGCCACGTGCTTTGAGTGGGAGGGAAAAATGAATAATGCAGATAAGCTGTGTGAGAGAAATACTTTCCTCTCGCAGTATGGGTTTAGGATTTCTTGCTTCTCTTGTTGTCTTGGCTTTATGAACAGGTCAGAGGTTTTTCCAGAGCAGACAGCCTGTAGGAAACCATGTGTAGATATTCCTGGAGAGAGTTGGGATGCACAAACCTGGCTCTGGATCACCAGATGAAAGCAAAAAGCCAATTCACCTCCCTGGATGGCCCCGATGACCAGTGAAAAGCCGCTTTATCCCTCCTTGGCTGCCCTGCTGTTGCGCCGTGGATGGCAATGGCTCGTTATCCCAGACCGAGTAATTAGCAGGGCTTGTTTGCTAAGGACACGTTAAGCCGCGCAGCAAGCGCCGCACGGTCCAGGAGCTCTGGCAGCCCTAACTGCTCGCTTTTGCATAGCTCTTTCTTTTTTCTCCTGCCTCTTTCAATTAATTTCCTATTAATTGGGTTTGGAATTAAGTTCTCAAATGACTGATAAATCTCCTTAAAGCTTAGGAGCTAATCAGTTTTGGAGGAGCGATAGTGGTGGTAATGGAATGGGGGGGGGGAATGTATTAATTTTAGCAAATCTCTTGAATATGAACTGAAACAAATGGGAAATTGTCCTATTGGATTAATAGAAATTAAAGAAAAAAACTGCTTTTGCAATACCCCGAGTCCATCATCTTCTTGCAGTCCTGGTTGCTGTAAATACTCAACCTTGGGAGATGGTTCATACTCTTCTCCTAATAGCACTTCTGTGCATTTTATATATTTCCTTTGCAAGCAAAGAAGTGTTTTTCTGTAAATCTTTAAGGAACCTTAATATTGCCACTAATTAAAGCAGGTTATATGCTATAGGAGACCTGCTATTTAATTAAATTCATTAGGAGCTTTTTGTTGCCTCCAGCATCAGAGAGTGCAAATGTGTCTTCAGCTTATATAAAAACCTTTCAGTGTTCTCAAGGAAATAATATATATATATATATATATCTTTATGTGTTGCAAAGTGTGCAAGAGTTTGAGAATAGAGGGGTTTTCAGCAGTGTGTGATCCTGCGGGGATGGGGCTCAGTCTGACCCTCCCCAGGAAGGATTACGAGGGGCAGAATTTCCCCCTCTAGAGCCCAAATCTCTTACCGTGTCCTCGAGTCGTGGCCAGTGCGGATGGTAACTCTGGGTACCCGCTTCTGTGGGGTCCAGGTCTCACCCCAGTGTGACTCAGTCAATTTACTGGTGATTTTTGTTTTTCCATGAGTTTGTAGGTCATGTGAAGTAACTGTTTTTTATTAAATATGCACAGGTGGCAGAAAAGAGCTTTTTTACAAACGTAGATGTGGTGTGGTTGTGATTATTTTCAGAGGGTTTGGTGGGTTTTAGAATTTTTTTTGACTCTAAAGGGACGGTTTAAAAAGCTCCTCTGCTTGCAGCCCAGCGAGCATTGCAGGGGCAGAGGGTATTTCATACCATCCCAATCCCTCGGGAGCGGCACTTCCTCAGGGTAGAAAGTCTTTCCTGTGACAAACAGCAGGATTTGTGTTCCGATTCCTCCGTTGGGTATTATTTTGGTGAGGTGTATCTGGAGCAAGGAGCTGCAAGGCATTTCAGCAACGCTGCCGAGGACCACGTTCAAGGCTGAGCAAAGCACTTAAGAAAAGCACTTAAGGTGCAGAAATCACTGAAGCCTCTTGTCCTACCTGTTTTTTCTGTAATTCTCTCGGCTTTTACTGGATTTCCAATCAGCTGTCCCTGTGTTGGTGGTCAACAAGCACCCCTGGGTGGTCAGCGAGCATCTCTGGTGCATGGGAGAGGGAAAACACAAAGGTCTTGGTTCATCTTAGGGCTGGTGAAACTCCCTCGTCACATCCTGTGGTACCCCAACTCCCCCAGCCTCCTGCTCTGTCCCCTTGTCCCCACGTGGCATCGTTGAGCTGGAAGGTGACGCTGGGGGAGCTGTGCCCTGGGCTCGTGGGAGCGCGGCAGGAATCTGCCTCGCTGCTAAAAATAAACGGGTTGTGGTTTGTTTATCCTGGCAAGGGAGCAGCAGGTTTTCCTGCTTTGGGAGAAGTTTTGCTCCTGAATCACCTTTTCCAGGGGACAAGCTGCCTCTTGGAGCATGGGCGATGATTTGGAGCTGCATTGGGCATTTTGGGGGGCTGCTGGGTGCATGCAGGGGGTGCAGCAACAGGGGTGAATTGAGCACCTGCTCCCATCCCAGCCCTTGGAGTCAT
>NW_010292211.1:0-523 GCF_000700745.2 Antrostomus carolinensis
TGACCATGAGATAGTGGAGTTCAGGATCTTGGGTGCAGTAGGAACAGAATACTGAGCAGGATCACAGCTCTGGACTTCAGCACGGACAACTTTGGCCTTTTCAAGCAATTGCTAGGGGAAATCCCATGGGAAAGGGTACTTGAAGGTGAAGGGGCCCAAGATACATTCAACATTCAAGAACCACTTCTTCCAAGATCGAGATCAGAGCATCCCAATGGGTAGGAAATCAAGAAAGGGAGCCAGGAGACCCGCATGGTTAAACAGGGAACTGCTGGGCAAACTCAAGTGGAAGAAGAGAGTCTACAGATCACAGAAGGAGAGGCTGGTCACTTGGGAGGAATGTAAGACTGTTGTCAGAGGATGTGGAAAGCTAAGAAAGCTAAGGCCTCCTTGGAATTCAGCCTCGCAAGAGACATCAAGGACAACAAAGAGGGCTTCTTCAAATCCAAGGGCAGACAAAGCTAACCCCAGAGGCAATGCAGGCCCACTGCGGAATGAGGTGGATGCCCTGGTGACAGAAGAT
>NW_010292212.1:0-26931 GCF_000700745.2 Antrostomus carolinensis
TGCCCTTTTCCCAGACGTGGATATAAAGGAGATGTCCGCTGTAGAAGCACAGTGGAGCCCTGGGCATTGTAATCAGGAGCCTAAACAATCCTTTACTTAGTGAAGAAAGGGGATAGGAATGGAAGGAGGGCAAAATGGGACAGTGGCTCTGTAGCTATGCAAGTCTGCTGGCCACCTCAGAGAAATCTCACAGGCAAGGACCTAAAAACAGGGGTAAGAACAGCAAGCTCCTTCTCTTCATGGCAGAGAAGCTGCAGTGTTCTATGCCAAGGGATTTGTGTTTTAATCCATTTCGTAGTAATCCTTCAAAAAAGCACTAATAAAATTATAAATAAATAATAATAATAATTGGAAGTTAAGCTCTGAACTAGCAAAATATCCAAGTGAGCAAAATATTTTTTTCTTTCTTTTCCAGGATAGCCAGATTGACAAAAGACTGGTGGGACATCAAAGAGATCTAAACACTCTGGGCCACCTGGGGACATGTGAGACTGAAGAGTCAGCTGAAGAAAACTTTAACAATCAGTAGGATTTAGGGGTTTTACTGTTTCAGTACTAGGACCTAATTGTTAGTGTAGCTGCTGCAGTGAAAATCTCTGCTCATGCTGTTACCAAATAATTTTTAAAAAAGCAAGAAAGCTGGGTAAGAAAGGGCTGTGAGAGAGACCTTCAGGGCCAATCTCACATAGCATTTGAAAGCAATGATGTAGCTTGGACGGGAGCCCTATGTGGTATTTGTTAACAAGATATTGCAGAGCTAGAAAGGGTTGAGAAGAACAAGACAAATGATAAAGGCTGAGGTAAGCAAACCTCTTCTCTGAAGAGCATCTGAAAGCACCTTTGTTCTCGGAGGGGACAGAAGGTGTGAGTGTGTCTGTAAAGGCTAGGCTAAGGGGCACAGTCTGAAAACACAAGTACCCATCCCTGCTCTCTGAGCACAACAAGGGGAAGAAATTCAATCAAACTGAAAGGCAAGAAATGCTGCAAAGAAAGAAAAATCCTCTTTTTTTTAATGAAGTTTATACCCAGCCTGTGAAACCACCAAATCCCGTGACTAAAGCCATACCAAGTGCATGCTTTCCTGGATAATTAAAATAGCTGGTTCTTATAATTAAAGGGTGAGGAGAGATCCCCCTTCATGGCTTTTAAACCAATCTCCCTCTTCTAGGATTAGCATGAAACTTCTTGTCAGTAGCAAATTTTTTCCACCTGCCTATTAATGTTTCATGTAACTCCCTTAAAAAGTCTCCTCTGCTACCAACTGTTAGAAAAAAAAAGTCATTTGGCTTTGTTCCAGTCTGGGAATTTCTGTGCTCCTGACTACAAATTATTCTTGCTCTGGATAATTGAACCGGATCCTCAGTGGATGTAAATGATCCCTGGTCCGTTGGAATTGCTATTGCATGGTTTGTGCAGATTTGGCATTTATGGTATTGTGCATGGGTGGTGTTGAACATGCCACAGGTACGTTGGGTATCTGCTCCTCTGGATATTTCACAGGATTAATGAAGTTAAACGGGTTAGCAAGAGGATTTGTAAAATGTTAATTTAATTGTACTTTAACTGCGTTGATTAATTGTGCTCAGCTTGAGGAGCAAAGCGCGCTCATCTGGTTGGTGCAGCAGAAATGAAGGCTGAGGGAGATAAGTGACAGTGTAATCATATAGTAAGCAAGAAGTAGACATCAAACTAATTTATTAAACTCTGTAGATTCTCTTTATTGGCAGTGTTTATTCCCTCTTTCCCCAACTAGAGAAATCAAACCCCCCTGATCATTTATTACTAATAAACAGAATTTAATGTTTAAAAAAGAAAGAATTTTTATAGATCAAGAATTATTTTTTTAGAGCCATTTCCCTTAATCATATTGTGGTGCTAACAAGTAGCATATTGAAACATCTTTTTTTATGAGCCATACAGGAAGACAAGTTATTATTGCACTGTGCAAAGACAAATAGATGAACAAATTAAGTATTATAAAAATGAGTTTGAAAAAGTGTAGTATATTCTTATTAGCTCACTTGGATGAAATGCATGACTTCTAGTGTTTTTCTAAAATGTTTGCAGCTGATGCCTTGGACACAGATTTTAATTTAAAAGAAATTATTCTGTCTGAGTTCCAGACCTGTGGAAAAGTGGTGCTTGTTCAAACAACAGCTGTAGAAAGAGAGTCTGGATTTTCAGGTATTTTGGCTGGACTCAAGGGGCTCTGGTTCAATTCAGCAGATCTTGGATGCAGACCGGCTGTTCCTTCTGCGTGCAGCTGTGCTAGTCTTTTAGTCTGGACCAGGAATGCACTTTTAAAGTAAACCTCTGGTCGTCCTTACTTTATTGGGTGTCCTGGAGTGGTTTTGATATGTGCAACTCAATTTCCTTTGGGTTGTAACTCGGCTGCATCCAACACGTGTCCACCACATAGGATCATAGAATCGTAGACTGGTTTGGGTTGCAAGGGACCTCAAAGCTCATCCAGTCCCAACCCTCCTGCCAGCAGCAGGGACACCTTCCACTAGACCAGGTTGCCCCCACCCAGCCTGGCCTTCAACACTTCAAGGGAGAAGCAGCCACAGCTTCTCTGGCCAACCTGTTCCAGTGTCTGACTAATCATTGCAAATTTCCTGGAAAACTGCTTAGTCTTTACTGCTTTACCTTTGAACAGAAGATTTTGCAGTATAGGTCATGACAAATAGAAAGATGGTCACCTCCATTCTAACGTTAGGGTTTTTTTTTTTGGGGGGGGGATTTAATTACTGTAAGTATTTCAGGACATGTGGATCAATAAAGCTGATTTGCAGCCAGAGTAAGTCCTCTTTATACACAACTTCCAAAGAACTAACTAACTTTCTCTTAGTGAGACAATCTTAGGTGACAATGGATGAGAGTGAGACATCACTAAACTGAACGAGCTACAGCATGAAAGAACTGTAATTGATTTACAACATGTATGTTTTCTCCCACCTGAATGACTTTTGTTTTTTTCCTTTTTTTTTTTTTTTTTTTTTTTTTTTAAACCCCAGGTTTTAGGAAACCCACAGGCAATGATGACCCCTGTTCCAAATGGCTTACAAGAAAAAGGGATGAAGTATGGCACAGAAAAGTTGGATCATACTCTTAAGCACGGTCATCAGGGAAGAGTGGTATATGCAACGATAACTCAGCTTTAAGAAACTTCTTTACAGTGAGGGTGACAGAGCCCTGGGACAGGCTGCCCAGGGAGGGTGTGGAGTCTCCTTCTCTGGAGACATTCAAAACCCACCTGGACACCTTCCTGTGTGATCTCATTTAGGTTCCTGCTCTGGCAGGGGAAGTGGACTGGATGATCTTTCAAGGTTCCTTCCAATCCCTGACATCCTGTGATTCTGTGAATATTTTCAAGGTCATCTCTTGCAGTCTGGAGCACATTTGTGGCCCTCAACCAGTGAATGAAGCAGAAGGAAGATCAGAGGAGGAATAACCAAGAAGGCAAAACCATTTTTTTCTTCCAGATCCTTCCCAGGCTAATCCCTCCATCATTGAGTTGTGTTCTCATGCCAGGAAAAGCAGTAGAGTCAAAGATGGGATTGGGAAAGACATGGGTTATAAAGAGTCCAGGTTGGTAAGGGTCCACAATGGCTGGTTTCATATCCTCATATGCAGCTGTAGCCATGGGATCATTTTCCTTTTTCCTTTCTCATAGAATCATGGAATGGTTTGGGTTGGAAGGGACCTTAAAGATCATCCAGTTCCAACCCCGCTGCCATCAGCAGGGACACCTTCCACTAGACCAGGTTGCTCAAAGCCTCATCCACCCTGGCCTTCAACACTCCCAGGGAGGGGGCATCCACAACTTCCTTGGGCAACCTGTTCCAGTATCTGACCACCCTCACAGTGAAGAACTTCTTCTTAATATCTCATCTAAACCTCCCCTCTTTCAGCTTAAACCCATTTCCCCTTGTTTTGTCATTAACTGCCCTTATGAAAAGTCCCTCCCCAGCTTTCTTGTAGCCCCTTCAGGTACTGGGAGGCCACTAGAAGATCTCCCTGGAGCCTTCTCTTCTCCAGGCTGCACAGCCCCAACTCTCAGCCTGTCCTCATAGGAGAGCTGCTCCAGCCCTTCCATCATCCTGGTGGCTGTTTATTTCTGGAATAATTTCTGTTTATTGCTGGAAGACAGTAACTAGATAGGCTACAAACTGGTAGGACTGGACTTGTGGGAGGTATGTGGGACTGAAGGGGACGCTCAGGGTCACTGAATTGTATCTCCTGTACTTGTGAACGAGCTGGTACTGAATATCTCATCCAGAAGGATCCACAGAGCATCCCTTCCAAAAGCTGTCGAACGCCAAAGGCTGCAAAACACTTTCCAGCGCCCTGGAATGAACGTGACTTTCCAAAGTCCTTTTCCACTTTACTGCCCCACAGACTCTGCAAATTAAGGAAGAAGAGCTGTGGACACATTTAAATAGGCTTTTTCTTGAAGGAAATATCACTCCCCCATCATCCCTTCATTCCCCACATTAGACTATAAGCCAAGTTGACCAACCCCATTTGGCATTCCAAAGCCAATATTTTGGCCAAATGTCTCAGAGTTACTGCAAGGCCCTTGTATGAGAAATACATTTGGCTTTTCTTTAAATTTGTACTTAACCCCTTTTTCTTTTTTCTTTGTTTGGTTTTTTTTTCCCCAATTTGTCTAATCGTTGCTGTTTAGACAGTATCTGTACATTTTATCTTATTAATATTAGGCATATTAATGAATAACCATCAGTATTAAAGAGATTAATTCTCCTAATTCATTCTTATAGGAGCATAAAAGCTGTTTGGCATAAACTAACCTGCTTCCTGACAGTACATATAATTTCTACTCTAATTGTGTGAATTCTACCTGATATTCCCTGATGGAATTGTAATTGCTGTATAGTTTACCTTAAAAAAAAAATTCTAGCCCCATCCATGATCTAGTACATCAAATCTTACTGAAAAGACAACCACCATGAGCAGTGGCCAAACGTTTCCATCTGTGGCCATTAGCAAGTCATTAGATAATCAATTAGACTCATCAATAATTCAAGCCTTGTGCACTTGCCCAGTGGTTTTCAGCCAGATCAAAATATGAACATCAGGCAAGTAATTACAGGATCTTCCAAAGATTTGACTTAAAAGAAATGGAATACAGCAATTTGGACCTCAGAAAAAAATATGAAAGGTTATCAATTCTCTTTTAGATATTAAGGGTTCTGTGTAGAGAATGTATTTGAGGAAGCTCAGAACTTTCTGGTGTGTGAGGATGCAGCAAGTATTAATTTATATTTGCAGTTTCATTTCAGCTACATTTATAAAAATATCTTGGATTTGCATGACCTAGAGCCTGCTAGTGACTGCAGTGAGCAGGTTTGCATCTGTGTCAGAGATGATGGGTCCATTTTCATATAATTTGCGTGCAACCTACTACTTTCTCTTATTCACATTGAAGTCACTCTTTTCTGGAGCAGTGACAGTGGGTTTGTTCCTTTAAGCCACTCAAGCATAGATCAAAAATTGATGCCCTTGTTTGCTTAATGCACCGTCCCCCTTTACCAAGAGGAACATCCATTTCATAGTATTTGCAAGCCAGCAAAGCAGCAGAAGGTACAGCTGAGCCCTTGAGGAAGGAGTTCTTCTAGGAAATTTCTGTTTCCCCCATTGCCATCACAAAGAAGCTCTGCCCTATGGACACTTAGCCAAACTGAACTCTCCCAACTTTAAATATTCACTGCTCAGCAGCAAGGGCACAGCAAACGAGTGAGTTTCCACAACTTGATCTTACTTGACTGTCTCCACCTTCATTAACGCAAGCTAGACACTTATTGTTTTCTTGATGTAAAGTAGATTTCTTGGCATTCTAACTGATCTTTGACAGTATTAGGAGATAATTCTTGACTAATCTGCAGTACATTGTTATTTTTTTTTCTGCTCTCAAGAACATGCTTCTCCCAATTACAATTTATTCTGCATCTCATAGGTCACTGCAGGATGGTCCCTGGCAACTCAAGCTTGTTCAATGTGTGTGCAGACAGATTACATTCTCTCTAATGTTTTGAATTGGATCATGCTATGTATTTAATCTCCTAATCAATTTCCCAATGAGTTTTGAGAGCTTTTGTTTCTGTTAGCTAAATTCTGGATCTGGAGAACTTCAGAGCTGTGTGACTGCAATAGCTTGAGTCCTTTCTGAGAAAGACATGATTTTTCTTTAAGATTCTTAAAACCAGACTGAGGATTTCTGTGTGGCCAATCTCACTCTGAATGTTTACTGAATGTAAAAGGTTCAGGGTATTTGTTAATACCAGTGGATTTATGGGGAGACTGGATACTTTGAGCCCTCCATATTTAATAGAGGTAGAGACCTGAACAAAAACTTCCAGCAATTCAGCAGAATCCCCTGAAAGGAAGCTCAGGGGCTGCAAATTTCACTTTTCTTGCAGAATTCTTGTGATGAGAACTTGCACATTGGTTGACTGAACAACCCAGCCATGGCCAGAGCAACAACCTTGGGCTTTAGTCCTCCAATAATTGATGCATCTATAGGAGGTTTTTGGACCCTTGTTTTTTTCTTTTTCTTTTGACCAGCTCTTGAAAGCCATGAGACATGAAACCAAATATGTGTGCAATTTCCTTGCTGGGGCAGAGTGTTTTATTTCTGGTAGGTATAGAGTGCTCTTACAAACACAGGCAGAAATTAAAATTTTACTGGTTATTTCCTCCACAAATATGTCAAGAACTTCTGTAGCTATGGTGAAGTCAAAAAGGTTTTAACTTCATGTGTTTCACCAGCTTTAGAGCTAATAATTCCTTCTCTTCATGTCAATTGGCAACATTACTTGCCTGAAAAGAAATAATTTCATGCATGGCCATGCTAATTAAATCTAATCCTTTTGCTAATCTGGCCAGAAACCTGGAAAATGCTCATATGTATAAACAAAACAAACCAAAAAAAAAAAAGTAACTTGAAGCAGAATGTCTCTCAAAACACAGGGAGACAGCACGGGGGCTTGGCAAGGAATGAGGCAAAAAAACCCCAAACAAACTTTCAGGAAAAGTTGAAGTTTTATTTTACCTGTTTTCCATGAGAACCCCATCCATTTCCCAGGGAGATCAATAGGAGTATCTTCCTGCTTCACTCCAGTTTTGAAAAGCAACTAGAACAGTGGCAGATTTAAGTAAAAATAGTGTAATTCTTGACTCTGCTCTCCATTCCCTTCCAGTATTACAAGTGTTCATACTGGGGGGAAGAACCCTGTCATTAATAATGTTTCTGGGAATACTTTGCTGTGCATTGCAAAGGAAAGAACAACTCCATCAGAAATAAGAAGAGCTTGTAACTTTTTTAAAAAATTATTTTTTCCTATAATGTTCCAATTATCAATATTTCAACAGGGCACAGACCTTTCAGATGGGATAGACAATCCCAGAGAAGTTGTGGATGTCCCCTCCCTGGAAGTGTTGAAGGCCAGGCTGGATGAGGCTTTGAGCAACCTGGTCTAGTGGAAGGTGTCCCTGCTGCTGGCAGGGGGGTTGGAACTGGATGATGTTTAAGGTCCCTTCCAACCCAAACCATTCTATGATTCTATGAAATGATAGCTGTGTTGTTACAGGAGAGAAACTGAAGATCATAGAATGAATCATAGAATGGTTTGGGTTGGAAGGGACCTTAAAGATCAAGATATTCTGCAATGAAGTGGTTGAAACTCCCATGACTTTAAGCCGGGATAACGACTGACTTATTGTACCTTTCACTTAAAATTATATAGACAATTTGCTTCACCCACAATTAAAACTACTCTGGCCTCTAAGACACAGCATGGCAGCAGCTTACCAGTCCACCAAAGTGAAAAGTTTTTTATGTGACCAAAGTACATACTCGTTCTATGTTACTATTAAGATGAAAAGCATTTAAATGAGCTGAAATAATGACCTGCATTTTCAGTACCTGGTTGCTGCACAAGGCTAATTATAACTTGCCCTTTCAATTCTTCTCCTTGCCTCAACTGGGTGCTTTATTAATGGATAACCATTTTATTGCATCTGAGAAATACCCACCCAGAAGAAAACCATCTGCTACATTGTCAACAGCAGCTGGGATAGCACCTGCAATTTTTCCAGTCCTGAAAAAACTCATCTTTTCTTATTTTAGACGTTCAACTCCAGATTGGCTTGACATAGCAGTGTAGTCTTTTACCAAAAAAAGTTGAAAAATATCTAAGTAGAATGGTGGTGCATTGGAAATGAAAGCTCCTAATTTCAAATTTACACCCAAGGGCATTTTGTATTAGTATTATTGTAAGATTCCTCAAACCCAGTCTTGAGGTGCAGACTTGCAAAGGTGACAAGCTCACAAGCATGTCTGCTGTGGCTCTGGAACCAGATACAATTGGTTTTCAACAATATCACTGTAGGTGTCTTTTTTTTTGTCATTTTCCTGGATAATTTCCTGTCAAGAGGATTAGAGAGTGGCCTACAGGGAGAAGATAGCAGCTTTCATAACAACCCTCCCATTTCATGTTGGTTATATCTGGTATGGATGGTGCCCTGGATCGGAGGCTGTGGGAAAACACAGGGTGGGAGTTGCTGGACTGGAGAGACTCTTGTTGGAGAGACTCACAGAAATACTCAAAGTTTCTAGAGTTCCTCCAGGAATCAGAGATGTCTGTCTTTGTGAGTGGTCACTAATAAATATTCTGCCTTTGAGAAATCAGGACAGATCACTTTTGGTGCAATAATGGGATGTAGCAAGTCAAAATTTGGCTTTGCGATGGCAGTCACAGGCTTTCTTAGGCCAACTAGCATCAATACTTGTGGTTCTCAGCTTTAGTGCTCTAATAACTTGGCACATGTTTCTTTGCTGGTGGATGGGTCTGTGCATGCCCAGCTCAGCTGTCACAGCTGAATTCGATAGCTCGGCACATGTTTCTCTGCTGGTGGATGGGTCTGTGCGTGCCCAGCTCAGCTGTCACAGCTGAATTCATAGAATCGTTTGGTTGGAAAAGACCTTTAATAACTTGGCACATGTTTCTTTGCTGGTGGATGGGTCTGTGCATGCCCAGCTCAGCTGTCACAGCTGAATTCGTAGAATCATTTGGTTGGAAAAGACCTTTGAGATCATTGAGTCCAACCATACCTGTCCACCACTAAACCATATCTCAGCATCTTGTCTACTTGTCTTAAATACCTCCAGGGATGGGGACTCCACCACTGCCCTGGCCAACCCCTTCCAATGCCTCAGAACCCTTGCAGCAAAGAAATTCTTCCTCACATCCCATCTCAACTGCCCTGGCCACAACTGGAGGCCATTTCCTCTTGTCCTGTCCCTTGGGCCTTGGTTGAACAGACCCACCCCCACCTCTCTCCACCCTCCTCCAAGGGACTTGGACAGAGCCACAAGGTCTCCCCTCAGCCTCCTTTTCTCCAGGCTCAACACCCCCAGTTCCCTCAGCCACAAGGGAACTCAGCACACTTGTGCTCCAGACCCTTCCCCAGCTCCGTTGCCCATCTAATTCAAAGGCTTGGTACCTGGTACCCCCTTAGAAAGGGTTGGCACCTATAAAAAGACCAAAAAAGAGGGGTTTTTCTCCACAAATTTCTTGAACATAAGAATTAAGACTTGTGACTCAGCCGCCCAGGTTCATCATTTTGTCTTAAGAAACATGACGGAGGTGGTTTTTAAAGAACATTTGCTACTTCTTAACACTTCTTTGGTTTCATATTTTCCAACTTCCCCCCCTCTTAAATAGAAGCTGTAAAATTTGATGTTTAAAGCAAAATGGAAATTAAATTCTCAGCTTTTAGACCTGTAAGAAAACAATAGATCTCTTGTAGTTTTAAAGATGCAACTGTGAGAGCTAGTAACAGTGGCTGAGGTTGTTTTAGCTGTGCTCAGTGTGGTACAATTTTTTTTTCCCCTGATGTCCTCTTATTCTGAGCACAGCCAACAATTTTGTTCATTTAGACTGAGCGTGTTTTTACTCAATCCTTTTATTGAATAATGGGAATAATAAGAATAACAAAAATAAACTTTCTTATATAGAGTTTGCTGAGCTTTCAGGATGATAATTTTAATGGGAATCATTGGGGAGGTTTAATGCTTTTCAGGCTGCCACCCAATTGCATTCTTATGAACACAGCTACTCCAGAGAAAGTGCTTTTTAAGTTCAGTAAAAGAGAAGTTCTCTTTATTTTCCTGCTGTCTGGATTATCACCTGGGTCTTTAGTTGTCATTTTGTAACCACAACAACCAACAACAACATGGTTTTAAAGGCAGACCAAAAGGTTGCTCCTTTCCTGGGGTAGGTTTATTCTTTTTCAAAATACAGGAAACAAAGAAGGAAGAAAAATCTAGATCTGTTTCAAAGCTTTTTGCTGAAATTATTTGCATTGGCATCAAACCTAATACATTGGAGCTGATCTCGAAAACTTCAACTCCTCTCCTGCCTGCAGTGTCTTAATTAATAACACTGGAACTCTGCACCTATTAAAAGGAATCAATTTACTTGAAAAAAAGAGAATTAGAGTCTTGGCATATTTTCCCTGCATATCAATTTGCATTCTCTTCCTGTGCTACTGTGGACTTGGATAAAACAATTGTACTTCTAAAAACTCTGGCAGAAGACAACTTTCAGTGGAAATTTCGTTTGCAAACATTTTATTCTGACAGCTTTATTAGACTATGAAGAGGAACTCAAGGCTGAATTTAGCGTATTGATAAGTTTTAAGATACTGCATGAGCAGAGCCTGCTGAAAGCAATTTCACAAGTCAGTCACAATATCCATTAGTTTACAGATACACTGAAAGTAACTTTCTCCTTCTCTGAACTTCAGACCAGTTCTTTCCACCTGTACAAAACACTACTTTGTCACTTCTCGCTACAAGAAGGACATGGAGGTGCTGGAGCATATCCAGAGAAGGGCAACGGAGCTGGGGAAGGGTCTGGAGCACAAGTGTGCTGAGTTCCCGGCTGAGGGAACTGGGGGTGTTGAGCCTGGAGAAAAGGAGGCTGAGGGGAGACCTTGTGGCTCTGTGCAAGTCCCTTGGAGGAGGGTGGAGAGAGGTGGGGGTGGGTCTGTTCAACCAAGGCCCAAGGGACAGGACAAGAGGAAATGGCCTCCAGTTGTGGCCAGGGCAGTTGAGATGGGATGTGAGGAAGAATTTCTTTGCTGAAAGGGTTCTGAGGCATTGGAAGGGGTTGGCCAGGGCAGTGGTGGAGTCCCCATCCCTGGAGGGATTGAAGAGTCGTGTAGACATAGTGCTGAGGGACATGGGTTAGTCATGGTTTAGGGGATTTGGTGTTAGGTTAAAGATTGGACTCAATGATCTTAAAGGTCTTTTCCAATGTAGACAATTCTGGGATTCTGTGGTTCAGAGTGAAGGTCAAGCATTCTGGGCTTAGAAACTAAGTGCAATGTGATGGTGGAAAGCTGCAAACCCAACATTCAAGTATGCCTTATCATAGAATCGACTGGTTGGAAAAGACCTCTGGGATCATCGAGTCCCACTGTACCTGTCCACTACTAAACCAGATCTTCAAGCATCCCTTCTAGCCAGCTTTTTAACACTTCCAGGGATGGTGACTCAACCACCTCCCTAGTCAGCCCATTCACCCTCCTGGTGAACCTGCCTCTCTTCCCTTCAATTTATCTGTGTCTGGCCATCCTGAGAGCTTTCTTTTTCTGACATCTTTATTGGTTTTAAGCCCTGTACTTCGCAGTTGATTCCTATCTTGGTTGTCAAAAATAATCATGTTGTTATTGTGGTTTTGGAGGCTCTTACAATTTTTTTTTTGACATTGAGAATGTCAGGAAGAAAAGTGGACAGCAGAGATGTAGTGAACTTCATCCTCTCTGAGTTTCCAATATGCTTCAGTGCTCTGTCTACTCTTGGGATAGCAGCTAATTTAAAGCACACAAATTTGTTCTTGATACAACTTTTCCAACCTGGTTCACCAAATTGCTGGAAACTGTCACACAATACAAATATATCTTTAGTTTCCACTTTCCAGAGCTGATTATGAGACACAGGGACATTTTAAAGACAAGAGTAGGAGGGTTGTTTTTTTGATTAAGCCTTGGTGGAGTGGGAATAGAGGAGAGGAAAAATAAGAAAGAGAAGGAGAGAAGAAATGAGAAAAAAAATGGAATCTAGTAGCTCAGCAGCTCTTGATTCTGGGTTCGTTAGTCATCTCCTTTCAGCAAACACGTAAAACCCACCTTAATTCTGCTACCCATTAAAAAAAAAGAGAAAATTACTTTCTATCCAACCCAGTTCTTTTAGAAAGAGATCTGAATCTTAAATTTCATGGTACAAAGGTGTTCGCAACCTGGGAGCTAAAAAGATTAGCAGTCAACTCCTGTTTTCATGCCAAAATTATAGCTGTAGAGGCATGGTCAGCTGCAGCATCACAGCTTTCCATAGTAACATTAAAAATATATTCATATAAATTTGCATCAACACTCTTTGTATTTGCTGCTGAGCATGACCATTTCCTTTGATATCCTAATAATTTCCTGGGGGCTGACACTGTAAATATGCCTGTTTGGTGAGGTGTTCTGGTTTTGCCATGCATATTTATTATAAATTAAGTGCTAAATTTCCTTGCATTAGCTCAGAGATGGATTTAAAGAGCAGAAAAATGCAAGTAAGATTTTGTTTTATGGGTTAGAGTTTTTACAATATACTTTCTTCAAGGAAGAATGAACATGCTTTCCTCATTGACATAGCTCTTTGAAAGCTAATATTTTTACTAGTGTTCACAGGGTGCAGTAAATTAATTTAAAATACCTTTTAAGGATGTAATAACACAATGAATAAGAGAAATGGAGAGGAAAAATTGTAGTGAGAAAATAAAATGAAAATAATCAAAGCTGATCATGCCAGTGAGCTTTCAAACTTTCTATAATGATGAACTTTAAGGAGGCAAAAAGAATAATAATAATAAAAAATCTCATTTACTTCAGGCTAGAGACCTACTTCCATTTTTATCCTTAATTATCCTTGGTGGCTTTCATTATATCCTAGCTTAGCCATCTTAAAAATTGCCACTTGTCCTAAATCTGTAATCTTGTCTTTCTCTACAGTTGGTGAAGAGACCTTGAGATCTGTGAAGAGCAGCTTGTCTGGTGTGAGATGTGTCTCATACGGGTGAGGTGCTGGTAGGATAGAGGGAGGAGGTTCGAGAACTGGCACAAAATAGATGAATGATTTTGGAAAGTGAACCTTGAGTGAAATATATTTGAATAATATCTGGGCTCACGTTCCAGCTCTTTCACAGAGTTTTGGGATTATCTCAGCTCCAAAAGAAAACTTCTTTGTTACAGGGACATCCCAGTCTCAACAGGCAAGGGAAGGACTAGTGTAGGGATGTGACAATGAGCCACATGTAGATGAGCAATGTCTCTGTCTGTGCCAAAGGCACTCACATGATGGTTTCACCATCTCACAGCCTCTATAATGTCAATACTATATTTATGTTCTTCCTTTTGCCTTTCTTTAGCATCTGCCCTTCACTATGTTTGTCTTTGCTCTCCAAGGTCTGGGATATGATTCACTGAGCATCTTCCAAAGGTGCAAATTGGCAGTTACCACTCATTGCTCATCTCAGGTGACTTCAAGCCCTGGATCAGATTTTGGAAGTGTATAGGTTTTTCCTAACATATTTTTTCCAAATGACCACATTTGGCCCCATACCCTGTAAGAAACCTACCTCCAAAGCATTTGTAATGTCGTTTTGTCTTTGCCTTGGGGAATAGCTCCAGCTGAGAGCCTCGTAACTGCACTTGATCCAAAAGGACTGAAGTCTTTTATTCTGGTGCTTGCTGACCTTCCCTCACTGCCCCTGCCAAGCTCAGGGTATGTAACTCAGGACACACTCTCTACTCCCAATCTGTATTCATTCCCAGTGCTGTGGGAGAAATGAGGAGGAAAAAGCAATAATTGCAATGTAGCTACTGGGCTACCCATCATCTATCAGTATTGTTGACCCCATTCTCTGGCTTTCCATCTCTGACTCCCAGCTTTGGAATCTAGAAGCTAATGAGCAATAATCAGTCAGTCAACTCAGATGAGTGATTTTCAACTCTCTTGCTTCAATAAAGTCTAAGCCAATCCTCTTATCTTTCTACCTCTGTCTTCATGTAAATTTAGCCCCTCTGCTAAGGGCCAAATTTAACTTCATTTATCTTTTAAGGAAGCACATCACATCTGGCAGCCGGGAAGTGGAGGGAGAGCTCAACATCCATCCTTACAGGGATGTCTGCACAAAAATAAGTGGGAGGATAAAGCAGATGGTGTCAGAGAACCTGCAAATCTTCCTACAAAAGTCATGAATATTCAGACAACCCATTGCCTGCTCAGTCCCACAAACATGCGAGGCAACATGTGTACTTCCCTCAAGATTATCTTCTCAGAGTAAACCAGATGTGGGAGAACAGTATTCTCACTGCTGATCAGAATTGCTTTTTAAATCATACAATAACCATGAAATCAACCAACGAAAATATCCCATGTATCATAATTTCTCATAAATTCTGCAGTATTACATTGAGTTTCCATCTGTAGTCCAGTGATGGTTAAGTAGATGAGCATCAACTAGTAATGAAGAGCATCTGAAAGTTCACCAGAGTGATTATAAAAATTGCTTGTGTGACAGTATGTGGGTGCCAAACTCTAAAACTGGCCTTAAATACTTGCAAAGAAACATTTTTTTTTTCCCTTTTCTGGAGATACCCAGTTTAGTTAAGGGAATAATTGTTTTTCACACATTTGTAGGTTTTAAGGTGAGAAGAATCCATAATGATTATCTAGTCTTGACCTTGCATGTAAGACATTGCAGAATCCCAGCTCTCATTTCCTTCCCTGCTGTTTGTTTCAGGGATCTATGAAAGTCTTTAATTCATCCAAGTCAGCAAATCTCTTTTTAACCTTGTCTGTTGTAGAGATCTCCAGATCCATCAAGGAACTAAATAGTACCAGACTTCTTCCTGGTACTTGTCTTGTTCCAGTCTCCAACCTTTCATTCCAGTTCCTGTTTCCTCCACTGGGTTGGAGGAACATTTAACAATTCAGTTCTTCTTTGCCTCTCAGTCTGGCATTTTTGCTGATGTGAGTAGGACAAGCTCCCCTCAAGGACTTTTATTTCTGTCCTGTGGAAGGTTTTTTCGGAGCTTTTAATATTTTCCAACTGCCTTTTATAAACATAAATGCCAAAACTATGCTCAGTACGACTGTGAGCTCTCCCCAGTGCTATGCAGAGAAATAAAATTACCTCTTCTGGCTCTCTGCAATCCTACCTCTGCACCCAAAGATTGCTGCTTGCGTCTCAGTAGCATGTCACAAAATTGTGGTGATTTGCTATTTTCTGCTAGAAACGCATCACAATTTCCAGTCGTTGCTTTCCACAGCATGGTCCCTATTTCCCAGGTACGATCAGATGTCTGGACGTGAACAAGACTGCAATTAAACGTCACTGCTTAAGTGGTCCTGCCTTGTTCAAGTCCAGCTCTCTCTCTAAATACTTGGTCCTCAGCATTTTTTACCATCCTGCTCATCTTGGTATAAACTACCAACTTCATCATCACGTTACTGGTGGTAATGAGCACTGGTCTGTGCTGTGGCCAGCTCCACATGCAGACACCGTTGACCTTCCAGGTGGTGGAAGGGGTTCACATTTTAGAGAACAGCAGATAGGATGGGTCAACTATCACCAGGCTATCACCATAGCCATCAAATTGTACACAGCTGATGCAATGTTGCCTTTTGATGATATATTTCTTTTTCTTTCTTGATTCTATGACTGTTTTGCAATGTCAGCCTACCACACATGAACTGCTCAGTTATCACTGGGCTTGTCTACCACCAAGTTCTGTAGTTTCCTCTCTACCCCAGAATCACTTCTTTAAACCTTTCTCAGTTTCCCTGGGCACAGGTAATCAAAGCTGTTTATAATATTTTAGAGATAATCTGTTTACCACCTTTCATGATGTCCACTGCAAATATTGTAGCAGAATATCAACCCATGCTAAGTAACTGTGACTTTTTTTTAATGTCCCTAACAAAAATCCAACTATATTGCTTCCATGCAAACACCTTTATTCACCAAATTTCTAAGCTCATAAAAGAATGAAATCAGATTTGTCTGACACGACTTATTTTTCGTGGAATATTGTTGACTGGAATTAACTATATCCTTATCTTTTAATCCTTATTGATTTGCATATCAGCTTCCTCATTATTTCACCTGGGAATGAGGGCAGATTAATCAGCCTGTAAATTACTTGTTTCAACACAACTGCTTTTTGCAATGTTAACATCACATTCAGACTTTTCCAGGCTTCTGGAACTTCTTATGTTTTATTATATTTATTAAGACTTAATAGCAGTAGGGAACAGATTTTCTCAAGTTTTTTTATTTGTTTGTTTTTTTTAAAGGATTCTTAGCTGAAGTTTATCTGGGTTTGCCTAATTTTCCCCTTCTGATTTTGTCTTTTAAAAAAATGACACTTATGAATGAACTGGAAGATGTTTCACCAACACATATGGATATGAATACTTCCTGCTGCTTTCCAAAGGTGACACTCAGAACTTGCATCACTTTCAGAACCCCAGATGAAGTTTCTCCTAATGGGATGGGAAGCCATATCCCACTACCCATACCAAGGGTTTGACTTCTCCTTCTATATTGCTGCCTATAGAATTGGGAAAGGTGACAAAGGAGGAGCATGAGGAGGTCACAGCGAGGTGAGGAGCAGCGTGAGCTCATGGACCATGCACCAGCCAAGCTGTCAGGAAAGCATGATCTTCTTCCCACGTTGCGGCTGAACTTCTCAGGTACTGCTGGCAATTCCCTCCATCGCTTTCTCTTCCTCTCCTTTTTGTATAATATGATTCTACTGACTGTCCATAATAAAGGGGGATTGTGTGAGTGGGTGGGCGACTCTTAGATGATTTAATAAATAGTCATTATTCATAATAATACATTATTCATTGTTAATTTTAGTGCTTTGTCTCCGTGCATTTGTAGGGTTCCAACACTGACAACTTTCTGCTGCATGTAAGTAGAAGTAGGTCATTCCTTTTCTAATTCCTACTGTGTAATTATAGAAGGAACTTTAAAATAGATATAAATTTAGTAAAGGTGACATTTAACTTTTATTCTTTGGAATTTGTGCTTTGATAAATTTGCAACTTGCAATGTTTACATGTCATTGAATACAATGGCAGTGACCTACTATTGTAGTTGAAAGTTCATTAGTTCCGGTAGATTAGAGAGTATTAATTAACTAAGATTAAACATTCTTTTAAACCATCATAAACTGCCATCTCAGTGTGGCAGCTTATTAAAGAACATTTTCTGGTTGTTTGTTAAACCAGACTGTAGTGACAATGTAATTATATTTATTCCATCAAACAGAAAGGTCAGTTGACAAGGCTGATGTTTTCTGGTTAATTACAAATGGATGATTTCATTGATTAAAAAATATGGGCTTGTTAAACCTGCACTCAGAGCTAAGGGACACATCAGAACCCAGGGGAGGCAGGAAAGGGGATGGGAGGAAGATGATTTAAAATGTTGTTTCTACTCCTTCCTGTTCAGAGCTTTGCAATGAGCAGAAATCAATTCAAGCACTGATAATTAACCCATCTTTGGGGTCCCTGCTTTTGGAGGTACAGCTTTGTGTCAGGAGGGCTGATCTCCCATACCTCACCCCAAGCTCTGATGCATCATTTCCTTAGTGACAAGTGTGTCTAAGCCAAAGACAAGACTATGCAGTAAAAGTCTCAGCTCGGCACAGATGTGCAGTCGGATGTGGGAGCAGGGTCATGGTGCTGAGTGGGGTCAATTATTTAGGTTGGAAAGGACCTTTAAGAACATCGAGTCCAATCTTTAACCTAACACTGACAAGTCCACCACTAAACCATGTCCCTAAGCACCACATCTACCCATCCTTTGAATATCTCCAGGGATGGGGACTCCACCACTGCCCTGGGCAGCCTGTTCCAATACTTGTCAACTCTTTCAGTGAAGATATTTTTCCTAATATCCAATCTAAATCTCCCCTGGTACACCCTGAGGCCATTTCCTCTTGTCCTGTCCCTTGGTCCTTGGTTGGACAGACCCACCCCCCCCTCTCTCCACCCTCCTCCAAGGGACTTGGACAGAGCCAGAAGGTCTCCCCTCAGCCTCCTTTTCTCCAGGCTCGACACCCCCAGTTCCCTCAGCTGGGAACTCAGCACACTTGTGCTTCAATTATCACATATTTAACTTCTTCCAAAAATACATCTGGAAAGCACACACCTCTCCAAAAATAATGCAAGTGGCAGCTAAAATACTGCACTGTCTGCAGTGAGAGAAATCATGGTGCTGGTGTGGAAAACAGTGACAAATATTGGGACTGGTCTTTGGAGCCACAGATCAAGCAGCCTTCAGCAGAGCTTGGGTTAATGTGTTTTATTTCTGTCCGTTGAAGGAAGCTGTAGAGACAATTCCCACAGTTGCAGCCAGGTGCAGGAACATCAGATTTTTGGAGGGTTTTTTTGCATTTCTTAAACTTATTTTGGGTCAGATTCTTTAGTAGCAGGATTTCTGCTGAGCTGTGCTGCCCTGGTCACTCCTAGCTGAGAGCATAGATCAAGGATCTTTGGGAAGGACACAAAAGGTTTATTTTTCTTCCCTCTCCTCTAAATCTTACTGAAAATGAACTTACAGAAACAACCTCACAGATCCTTGTTTGACCTGGGAGAGGTCCATGTGATGTGCCCCTGGCTCTCCAGCCATCCGTCTGGAGATGCCAGGTTGGAAGGGACAGAGGGTTACTCTGGCAGATGGCAAGAAGGACTTTTGTTCCATTTGTTCCTTCTCCTGCACGCAGCATTTTACAGGATAAATGACTTTGTTAGTTGAGGGACAAAGCAGGCAGGATAAATAAACACAGTCAATGAGAACCGAGCAGAGGGGTTCCAATAATTCTTGGCATCCAGAGAAATAAAGATGTTCCTTCTCCTTTCATAAACCCCAGATCCTCTCAGGATAAAGATGCTGCTTAGAGCAAGCACAGTGACTATTACAAATGCACTTTGAAAACTCGAAAGGCACCATGTGGTGACAATGTCAAAATGAACATGCCTTGTGCAGGGCAAGCCAACCATGAAAACATGAGGCTTGTTCCAGGTGGAGAAGGCATGGGGCCACAGAAATGATAGGAAGAGTGCCAAGGCATCAGCAACCAAAAGCTCCTGTGAACAACAAGCTCCAACACAACATGAGGAAGCAACATCTCAGGCACCTTAATATCTTCCAGCCTCAGCAGCCAGCATCTTTGTTAGAAAGACCATTCCTCCTCTGACTTTGGGGCTATGAGACATGACAGCCAAAACTGGAAGACTGTCCTGCCAAAGATTGCTCTTCAGCTTGTGTTGGGTGCCTGCTGAAGTAGACATTTCCTTGTAAGAGGTCAAATTAAAAAAAGCATCACATTGACTTATAATTGATCAGCTTTCAAAGGAGAGGGCATTTAAAGAGCTATTTTTAACAGGAAGATCCCACATTAAGTCATTAAGAAAGAAAACCAGCGCTGGGATGGATGGAGGGGTATCAAGTACTGACTCTAAAGAACTTCTGCCTTCCGTGTCAGTTTGTCAGTTTGCAGCCTGAAGGTGAGGCTCCAATCTTCCTCCCTTGTTTTAATGGTTCCTGTTTTGTTAACTACCACCTAAGATGAGTCTGAAGATACAGGTGATACAACCCTGACTGCATGACCGAACTGTGCAATCCCAAGGTTACATATTTCTTCATCCCTGTATAGTAGCCTTCCTTCTACAGAGAGGTTTCCTAATCTATTACAGCCTCAGTTAGGCAATTCCCTTTTATCTCAAGTGTCTCACCTCAAATTAATTTCCTATGAAAGCCATTGAGATGAGTGGTGTGTTGCAATAATATCCCCATAACAAATAGTAAAAGAGGGTACAGGGCTTACAACAGATGTTCATGTCAAGCTCACGCTGCCTACAGGACACATTTTGCTGTTAATGTAGAAGTTTATGGTTCCATTAACTCTAAAGGGAGTTACACAATTGAATGCTCCACAGCTTCTTGGAAATTCACTCCTGAAAGTGTCTCGCACTCCTTCATCTGGCTGGTGATATAAAGAGATGGCATCAATGTAGCGAGAGCTTTGTAGCAGCTTGTGAACTGTTCCAGCCAGAAGCAATACAACCCAGTATAAGGACCAGTATGGAAGGATCAGTATATAGGCACAGCATATAGGTTGGATGAAGGTCTTGGTTCTTTCCCCAGCGTGACAAGGATAAAGGCTAAAACCCAACCCAAGTAAGGAGAAGCTGGTAATATCGCCACTGGAGGGGTACGTGGGGACTCACATGGTACTAGTAGATCATCTGCATTCGTTTCCTCATCTAAGGGATTTTTTTTTTCCCTTTTGGTGCTGTCACTGAACCACACCAAGAAAAAAACATGCATTGGACTGAGAGAGAAGAGAAGGATCTGTCCCATTCTGGTAACATCTCAGGGACTGAGGAACTGATTCTCTGGCAGCTCTGCATAAAGGACTTTTCTGTGGTACCTGGCGACAGGACAAGGGGCAATGGGCACAAACTGGGACACTAGAAGTTCCAGACAAATTTAAGGAAAAACTTCTTTACTGTAGGGATGACAGAGCCCTGGGACAGGCTGCCCAGAGAGGGTGTGGAGTTTCCATCTCTGGAGATGTTCAAACCCACCTGGACACTTTCCTGTGCAACCTGGTGTATTGGTAGGGGGGTTGGACTGGATGATCTCCTGAGGTCCCTTCCAACCCCCACCATTCTGTGATTCTGTGACTTGAGTTTCTGGCCAGTGCTCTGGCATCTTTCCCAAATCCCCTCTTGAAAAAGGTAACTAAAAACATAGAAGAGCTTGTTCTTTTTCCTGGGAGACCTTAACCAAGTGCAGGGTAAGAATATGTGAGGCAAGGTCAAGAGAAAACACACAGCAGAAGGCAGAACTATTTCTGTTTTCTAAATCATATTGCAATGGCACGAGATCCTTTGAGAGAAGTTGCCAGAGGCCATTATGTGGCTTTGTACTTAAGGCACGTGACCTGCATGCAGTTTTGTGTCACTCCCACTTCCTAGTGCTGAGGGTCATCTCATATAATGCACGAACACGTTAAAAAAAAAACAAAACCTTGATATTGGAACAGTGGAGGCTTAAAACTTTTTATGAGAAATGCTCCTTGCCTCTGAAGTTTCAGGTAGACTTTTGTGTTGTCGTGTCATTGCCATAAAATAAAGCAGCTAAGGAGAAATTCTATTATACATTAAACACCTCGGTGAAAGCAATATTTATTGACCTGTGTTTTGGGACACTAAAATGCATGAAAAAGAGAAGATTTACAGAGTTTACTGTGCTGGCCTTCCCTTACAGATACTCATTAAAGATCTTTCCTTCCCAGGGCATGATTCTCCTGCCATGTCTCAAATCTTTTATTCCTTCTTTCTTTTTGTTTCTAAATCTCAGAATATATGTCTCTAACCCCCCACAAACCCTAAAATCCTACAGCTTTCAGGGCTTTTGTTCCCACAGATTTGTGGATTTTGACACCAAAGAGCTGCAGTCCAGATCAAGGAGACCTGATCCTGCAGTGCTGGATCTCCCTTTCCCTTTAGTCACTGGTCTAGTTCCACCTCCCAGGGTGAAGAACTTCTGCACAGATGACAATTCACACCTGTTACTTGATCTTTTGGTGAGTTCATGCCTCAATAACCCAGCTCTAACCCAACGGGGCTGTCACTGTTTTATTGCTCAATAGTTTTGCTATGGATGAGATTCAGAGAAAGTGTTGCAGGCTACTGCTGGCCTTGAGATTTCAAATTAAAATAACATGCAATGAGGTCAGAAGGCAGGCTGCGATGTAAATGTGATTCTCATTTTGCTGTTCCTCCTGTAATTTTAAATAGATTTGACCCAGCCTTAGAATATCTAGTTAGAGTTGACAACCTCCCCACAACATCACATCCAGTCTTATTTTTCTCTTATTCCTTTAACACAGCCAGAATAAAATGCCTTATGACTGTAGCATTCCCATATTGGGGCTTGATTAGCATTTGTACTTACCTAATATACAGATTTACTTCTGCTCTTACAGACTCGCAGGAGAACGGTCTTGTCTTACTTATCTCACTTGGTGTTTCCATGTACTTCAAGCTTGAATGACAGAATTTCTGTTTTTTTTTCCCCAACTAAGTGTTGAATAAAGGATTACCTTTAATTAGTCTGTGACACCTTCTGAAGAGCATTTCCCCTCACTCCCTTTGTTCCTTCTGATGCTTTCACTTTGATTTGCATAGCAAATGGAAAAGTAATAAATCCCAGCTGCTGTTAGTCTGAGATCTGGCATTTGAGTGGCGTGACAATTACATTACTGGAAATTCTGATCCCCCCACCTCCCTCTTTCAACTTAGGAACATTCCCAAGGTGTCTCCTACTTTTGTATGGTCAGATCATATTTTCAAAGATTTATAAATATCAAGATTTGCCTTTTAGTCTTTGCTTAACTAATTAGTGTCTGGCATCGTCGAACTACACACCCCAGTTGTTTTGCAAAGACACTAAGATAATGCAGGTGACTGATGGGGTGACATGGATTTCATCTGCCAGCATGAGAATAAACAGGTTTGTAGTAGAAGAAATGCCCTGGCAAAGAAGCGTGGAGTGTGAAGGAGAAAACATCTCCTTCAGAAATCAGTGCAGAGGCTGGTGGACTTAGCTCATGTGGTTGCACAAACTTGGTGATATTTGTGCCTAGTTTTCTTTAAGTCCCAGGACCTGGCATCAAGAGAATTCAAGGATATTTCAGGCTTTATATAATGATAAGGACAATCTAACATTATCTGGTCTTGTAAGAGTGAGTGTTTTCTGCTGCTGGCTCATGCATTAAATGAAGCAGGACTGAGATGTCAGAGAAGTTGATGGTTGGAAGGACAAAGTGCATTAAATGCAATGAAGAGTTTGGAGGAGGGGAAGTTTGTAAAATTACATAATGGTGAAAAATAATAAAACCAATCTCAATGGGCTTCAAAAATTCAGAGGTGCAACAGAAAGAAAATCATCATTTATTTAAAGGAAGGTGTCCTCTGGGATTTGGAAGCTGATGAAGGACTTCAGGATATTTTGGGCTTCATTCCCTTAATCAAATAAAGGTAACAGCTTAGGTACAAGGGTGGATGCTAAAAAAATCTCAAGTGAAAACCATATGAATATACCTGTCAGGTGGCTGCCCAAATGCCCATGCCAGAGAGACTGAATGACTTTCAGCTGGTGTAAATCAAAGCAGCTACATGTAAACCAGCCAGTTCAATGGAACCAAAGCCTGTGGAGCTGAAGGTCTCACCCTGAACATTTTGCAGTGGGCAAAGAGTATGAGAAGACTTTCTGCCAAGGAGGAAACATCACAGAATGACAGCATGGTGGGGTTGGAAGGGACCTCAGGAGATCATCCAGTCCAACCCCCCTGCCAAAGCAGGTTCCCTATAGCAGGTTGCACAGAAAAGCATCCAGGGGAGTTTTGAATGTCTCCAGAGATGGAGACTCCACACCCTCTCTGGGCAGCCTGTCCCAGGGCTCTGACACCCTCACAGGAAAGAAGTTTTTTCCTTATATTTGTCTGGCAAACTTAAGGAGAGATGGCAAACCAGCTTTGACATGCACCAGCCAATGCTGCCAGTGGGTAAAGCCATTGAGACAGCACAGAAGTGACAAGTTAAAGGGTTGTTTCCTCACCAGGCCTGAGCAGCTGTCAAGAAATTTAATACCGAAGAGAAAAGAAAAAGAAACACTCTGGGGTTTTATTTTATTTTATTTTTTCACCCCTCATGTTTTTATTTCGTGTCTGGAGCAGAGGTTGTCATCATTCCCAGTAACAGCAGCTGATTTGTATTCAGTCAGAAAGTTTGGCAGATACATTAATTTGGAAGTTTCTTGCAAAGATGATCCAGTATTTACTCTGGTATGACTGAAAAGGCTCCAAATGGAACTATAATCCATAAAATAGGTTTTGAATGACGTTATTATAAATTCAAATGATGCCCTGAAATGCCAGACTACAAATGAAGACTTAAAGGGAGGTGAAACCTAAGGCTGGCGTTAGTATGCAGCACAGTGGTTGTGTTTGCAATAGAGAAATCACCAGGATTTTCATGAACTCACCAGAGAAAGTGGTTTCTATTAGCAATGGAGATACCCTGACCCATGTAACAGCAGCACGATGACCTCCTGCCCACAGAGAACGGGAGTGAGTCAAGCTAATGAGTCTTGTTATTAAATACCTTCCTATCTCTCCTATTTACATAGTGCTGGGATATATGTCATACATGTCTAATGAACTCCAGCGGACAGCCTTGTGTCTAGCAGCATCACTGGACAGGAGAGCATATGGATCAATTAATGAAGCTGTAGACTGGGGAGATGTAGAGGACTGAGCAGGGACACTGTTGACCCAACAAAGCAAGTCCCTGTTCCCAAACACCTCCCCTGATGACCTTCATGTGGGAATGAGGGCAGGAGTTAGCCAAGAAAGCCCATCTGGGTGAAACCTTCCCTCTCACTGGTGACTCTCCAGCTTTTTGCAGGCAATTTAATTCTTGCATTGAGCATGATGGACTGGGAGAACTGGTGTTCAGAGATTTACTCAGGAATGTCTTGATAATATTTGTGTGTTTAAGTCAGCATGATCTGGAAAAGGAAAAATCTTGCCTAGATAATATAGACGAGATCTGGGCCCCACAGTTCAAAAAGGGCAGGGAACTGCTGGAGAGAGTCCAGCACAGAGCCACCAAGATGATGAAGGGAGTGGAGCATCTCCCTGCTGAGGAAAGGCTGAGGGATCTGGGGCTCTTTAGCTTGGAGAAGAGGAGACTGAGGGGTGACCTCATTAATGTTTATAAATATGTTAAGGGTGAATGTCATGAGGATGGAGCCAGGCTCTTCTCAGTGATGCCCAGTGGTAGGACAAGGGGCAGTGAGCACAAGCTGGAACACAGGAGGTTCCATGTAAACACGAGGAAAACTTTTTCACTGGCAGAGTGACAGGACACTGGGACAGGCTGCCCAGGGAGGGTGTGGAGTCTCCATCTCTGGAGATGTTCAAACCCACCTGGACACTTTCCTGTGTGACCTACTGTAGGGAACCTGCTCTGGCAGGGGGGTTGGACTGGATGATCTTTTGAAGTCCTTTCCAACCCCCACCATTCTGTCATTCTGTGTGATTCTGTGACCACTAAGGATCTTCAACCAGGATTCAGGCAAATAAGTGAGTTTCCTCTCAAACTCTCTGTGTAATTTATAGTCCAGTCAAAACTCTGGGAGCAGTTCAGTACCAAGGAGGTCACAAATAAATGCCTTTGGGCCTCCTGAGTTTCCCCATTCTGTGTCTAACCCCGATGGAGGATCAGAAACTGCCTGTCTCTTTTTTCTGTCCCAGGGACTCACAGCAGCTGCTCAGAGCAAATGTAACACACAGAAAATTAATTGCACTTCTGCCCAAATGAGCCTGTGGCTGCCACTGCATTTTAAGAGGAGGCTGAGGGCAGATGTAATCAGTCTACAACTACCTGAAAGGAGGTTGTAGGGAGGTGGGTGTGTGTCTTTCTCCCAGGTAACTGGTGATATAACAGGAGGCAATGGCCTTAAGTCGTGCCAAGGGCGGTACAGATGGGGTGTCAGCAAATACTTCTTCACTGAAAGGGTTCTCAGGCACTGGAAGGGGCTGCCTAGGGAGGTGGTTGAGTCACCATCCCTGGAGGTGTTTAAAGGATGGCTCAAAGATATGGTTTAGTAGTTGACAGGTATGGTTTGACTTGATGGTCTCAGAGGTCTTTTCCAACCAGGCAATTCTATGATTCTATGAAACAATCTGGAGCACCTCTCTTATGGAGAAAGGTTGAAGGAGCTGGGCTTGTTTAGCTTGGAGAAGTGAAGGCTCCAGGGAGACCTCAGTGAGGCTTTCCAGTCCTTGAAGGGAGCTTCTAAACAGGAGGGAGAGTGACTTTTGACATGGGCAGAGTGATAGGGGAAATGGGTTTAAACTAAGAGAGGGGAAATTTAGGTCAGATATTGGGAGGAAATTCTTCCCCCAGAGGGTGGTGAGACACTGGAACAGGTTGCCCAGAGAAGCTGTGGATGTCCCCTCCCTGGAAGTGTTGAAGGCCAGGTTGGATGAGGCTTTGAGCAACCTGGTCTAGTGGAAGGTGTCCCTGCTGATGGCAGGGGGGCTGGAGCTGGATGATCTTTAAGGTCCCTTCCAACCCAAACCATTCTATGATTCTATGAAACTAAGAGGTCAGCTACTTTACTAGTGTTTTGCATGGCTGATGCATAGGTGACCTACCACTCTGGATCCTGGGCTGGATCTCATCTAGTTAAGCTCATCCAAGCTGTGGAGACAGGCTGCTGCCAGCAGCAGGGCTGAGCACATTGCCTGGGGCTACCAGAATTCAGCTTGCCAGCCAGGCAAAGGTGACTGGTCCTTGAGGTCAGGTCTCTGTGCATCGCCAGTTTGTAGAAAGCCTCCCTCAGCTAAGGGCTTGTCTTTCTCTCCGCTGTTCTGCATGCATAACTAAAAAGACAGTCAACTTTTATACCAAAGAGGAAAGAAACAGAACCTCTGAGTTCTTGTTTGCTGGCAAACTCTTCTCCCCCTCTACTCTGCCCTGGTGAGGCCACATCTGGAATATTGTGTCCAGTTCTGGGCCCCACAGTTCAGGAAGGACAGGGAACTGCTGGAGAGAGTCCAGCACAGAGCCACCAAGATGATGAAGGGAGTGGAGCATCTCCCTGATGAGGAAAGGCTGAGGGAGCTGGGGCTCTTTAGCTTGGAGAAGAGGAGACTGAGGGGTGACCTCATTAATGTTTACAGATATGTTAAGGGTGA
>NW_010292212.1:27078-32429 GCF_000700745.2 Antrostomus carolinensis
GTGGAGTCTCCTTCTCTGGAGACATTCAAGACCTGCCTGGACGCCTTCCTGTGTGATCTCATGTAGATTCCTGCTCTGGCAGGGGGGTTGGACTGGATGATCTTTTGAGGTCCCTTCCAATCCCTAATATTCTGTGATTCTGTGATTCAAATCCCCCATGTCCAGCTTGCTGGCACCGTGCCACCTGCAACTCCTGGCATTTGGTTTTAGAGTAATTTGTGATGAATGCAACCAGTGGCAAAAAAAAAAAAGCACACAGTTGGTTTTCAGAGAAGTGCACTTGCATAAATTTCATCAGCTGCCCTGCGCTTGTGTGGGCAAATGCAGGCACAAATAACCTGAAGAATAAGGTTTAAAAATTCCAGACACCTACCAAGAAGATGAAATTCCAGGAGAAGGGAAGGTGAATCCTGCATTCGATGTGTTGCAATGAAGCATCTAAACACCATAATTAACCAAGAACTGGAAATTCATTAATTTAGCTAATATTTTAGCAAAATACAATTGTTGGGTTTGTGGGTTTTAGTTATAAAAAGATTTATAGGGGAAAGACACACAACAGCTGCCTGGTGTTGTGTCAGCTTGCAGAAACCTTTGTTAATCCTTCATTAAGCTAATGAAAATAGCCCTTTGGCTTTTGAAGAGGCATCAAAGCGAAGCCACCGTATAGATTTTGCAGTGTTCGTTTGTGTTCTGCATTGCTGTGACTGAGTCTGCAATTCCAATGTGTCAGGCACTGCCCAAATTCATCATCATAAAATTCCTGTGATCTGAATAAGACAGGTTGGATTTCTTTTGCCTTGTATTGTCACCTGCCCCCTAATACATGTTAATAACAACAATTAGTAGTTAATAACTGCCACTGAAATGTCAGAGAGGGAGGAGGGTCCCTTGGAAGTTCTTTGTGGGTAAGAAGGATCAGAACTAAGGTGCTGGGGATTTGGGCAGAAAGGTCCAGGAAGGGACAAATATGTAGGAGGGAAATATATCAATATTGCTGTGAGGGTAAGGGAGAACAGGGAGAAAAAGGAGTTGAGAAGAGGATGAGGAAGATGATAGTTAAATCAGAGAGTGGCATCTTTGGCTGTGCAGGGGAACTCAATTCTCTCAACAACTGCCAGAAGAAAGGATGTTTCTGCCTTCCCCAAGCAGTGCTACGTCGTTGTGGCATTGGGAGATTTCTGTCCATTTCTCCACACAGACTCGTAGGGTTAACCAGCCCCTAAATTATTCTGTGAGCTGCATGATACAACCTGGATCAAGCCAATCAATTTGCTCTCTGCATGTTCCCCCAATTCAACTGATGCAGTTAATAGAAAGGTGAGAATACACCAAAGAGCAGCTTTGTCTCCCAATTAAACCAAATTAGAATACCTTTGTTACTGGAAAACCACCTGCTATTTCCTTCATGATTTCATAAAATGATAGATGCTTTCCTTTATTTTCCTATTCCTGGAAATGATGCATGTGCATGGAGCAAGGGGACACTTGGAGCAAAGTGCCAGCCAGCAGAGCAAGGACGACTGTTGCTGTAGCAGAAAGTGTCCCCTCACCTCTGATGAAGGCAATTTGGGGTCATACATCTTGCAAACAGCTGTGTGTGCCAGCACATGACCTGGCTCTGCAGATACGGTCAGCAAAGAGTAAAGCTCTGTTCAGAGCAAGACCGGTTTCATATCTGCTGCACGTCTGATTCCCCGCAAGCCAGACTTAGCTCTGCAGCTGAGATGTTAGAGTTGAGCTATTTTTGGTCTGCAAATCCCTCAGGACAGAGCTCTTACCAGATTACTTTTTTAGAGCTCTGCTCGAGCACCTTCTTTTATTAATAACATAAACTAAACCAGCCGTAAACCTGCAGCCTCTGTGTATTTGTAGTGCGTTAACTTGATTTATTCTGCTTTTGATAAGACCACAGAAGTCTCCTCTTTGAGGTGTGGATCAATGAGTTTTGGAGGCTTTGCAGAGCAGTTCTGAGGCTGGTTTTGTTCAAACTCAAATCAATACATTTTTGGCAGAGGCACATTTCAAGGGGCTGCAATTCCACCGGCCAAACGCTGTGCTGAGGACTGGCTTTCTCCAGGAATTTAGCAGGAGATATTGTTTTTGATGCAAGATTTGGAGATCCGTCTCTCTTACCATGGATCAGAGGGATTAACAAGCAGAAGACTTGTCTCTTCTCTTTTTGCCTTTGCTTCCCATGAGGACTCTAGGATGATTGTTCTACTGTGCCCTATGGGCCACTAACATGGCTGCAATGCAAGACTTGTACTCCCAACCCCTTTGGAGACCCCCTTAAATGACAATTTAGGTGAGAGCGGGTACACTCATATGTTCTTCCTTCATATTTAGTGTGCTTCAAAAGTCCAAGACCCAATATTTAAAAAAAAAAATCAATATTTTTGAAACCACTGTAGTGACATTAGCATAACCGTGGCATAAGAAAACAGAAAATCAGAGCAAGATGGCAGTTGGTTCAAAACCAAGCCATGTTCTTTTCCTTTACTTTAAAAATTTTGCAGGAAAAGTTGGATTCCATTACAATTAATGTTTTCCATGGGAAGACATAAGTAATCACAAGAAATATCAAAAGTGAAAATGTCTGTTACAATTATAATTTGGAAAGGAAATTATGCTTCATTCTGACTTTAATGTTAGACTCGTGGCAATTTGAGGAACTGTACAATTTTGGTTTCCTATTTTAAGATTCCCTCATCTCCTCTTGAAAGCAAACCAAAATGAAACATCTAATTTGCTTCTTCCATTGAAGGAGAGAAAAAAATAGAACAAAGAACCTGAAAGTGAGGTGAACTCATGAACTTGAAGTGCTGCACCTGGATTTACACCAAATTTACCTTTTATTTCCTATGTAACATATAAAAGAGACAATTCTAGCACTGCCTATGACATGGTCTTTGAAATCCTGAAAGCCAAGTTGAGTAGAGTGAGGAGCTCAGTGCTGCTGGGCAGCTCTCCAAGTCATGGTGCTCAGTGAAGCTAGCCTGGGGGATGCTCTAATCTGCCCTTGCTGGGCAAGGGGGACAGCTGGACATTTGCCATTTGAGTTTTCCCCTTTTATTTCAGAGTTGGTGTTGAGTACTTTCCCAGCATGACCTCCAAGGGGAGGCACATCAAGGGTATCTCATGACTTTCTATTCCCAGAACACACCATGGAGTTGAGTAGGGCGCTCAGCACAAATTCTTTGTTTGTAGCCAAAGACAGTCATTAAAATCATGGAGAGAGCATTAGTGGTACCTCCCATTGCTCGATTCACAAGTCTTTATATGACAAAGTCACCTTAGACCAAGAGTCCTGTATGTAATTAAGCTGGTGACCCAGAAGGTTCACCCTTTTTGCAATGAATTTCCTCCTTCCACAGGGTAGGGAGATGCTGTAATCACACAAGTAGCAGCAGCTCACCAGAGAGAAGAGGAAGGAAAAGAGTTAATGTGAGTTTTGATGGCTTAGGTTGTATTTATCCTTGTAATGATTGATATGTTGTGCTTGGAAGAACATTAAGCTCTAACACTTCTGTTAAAAGAAGGTTTTAAGTGGTGGATTTTAATGAACCTTTATATGCAACTTTATTCCCTTGTTGACTTAAGGAAAGGGGTTGAAGTCTGCGATGTATTAAGTAGAATCATCTCCATAATTGCAGCGTGCTTTATGGTGCCATCATGCCACTCTAGGCACCTGAAGTCGAAGGAAGTGATACAGGTTTCTCTCCATTCACTCTGCCTTTGTTACCACCGCGATGTGAAAAGCAAAGTGAGATCAAAGGATGTCTTAATGTGCTGGTTGCTTCCCATCTCACATCACCTCAGGGTTACTCAAGGACTAGGTATCTTTGGAATGAAGTTATTGACCTAAGCACAAATTATGAGGGTTAGAAGAAGGTGAAATTCAATGGTTTCTGTTGTATGGGACAGCCACAGAAATGGTTTGGTGATCTCTCTTCAGCTCAAACATTGTAATTCTGTGTTTGCTTCTACAGCTTACCTATGACTCAGCTCACACTGTCTTTATAATCAGGGGCAGAGGCCTCTTTTCTCTTATCAATGATTTCTTTTTCCCCGATTCCTTGACTTTATTTTCTTTAACCATTTCTGAAGCTTGAACCCAGGATTTTCTCCTTTCATCTCAGTGAACTCCAGTGACATATATCAAGTCCTTTTTATTTCTTCCTGGCTGGGTACTTCACTTGGAGTGTTTGACTATATCAAATAGTGGCATCACCAGATGAAATGGCAAGGTGGGAAGATCAAAAGACAGTGAGAGCAGCAGAAGGGGCAGTGATGGCTTCATCAGATGAGAAGGTATGATGCCAGCAACAGATGATGACAGCCTGTGTGTTTCTTCAGCAACGTGAAAAGAGTGAAGTTTTGTTGTTCTCCCTGTGATTTTTAGTAAGAAAACAGTTTTGGTTGAAGCAGACAAAACAAAATGAAAAAAATAGGAAGAGAGAAAGAAAAAAAACTGCTGGAGCTGTCAGTTAGTCAGAATTTATCTTGTGAAGTAACTACAGCAACATTTTCTGGGCTTTCATTTGCAGATCAGGTTATTTCCTGAGCTGCCTTCTGCTGTTCCCATCACCATCCAAATTGAACACTGAACTATTTCCAGCATAAGTGGCATACAGCTTTACTATTTTACATGCAACAAATTCTCTTTTCAAGGCCATTTTACAATCATAAGAGGCTCCTTAGAGTCCTTTGCTATATTGTATTTTGTCCCCAATAAATCCTAGCAAGAGTAGCTCTCCAGAAGCATCTCACTTCTTTGCTCAAGGCTTCAGTGCATCCTATGCAAATGTATTTGCCTGCATTTACCCAGATTTTGATACATATTTTTTGTGATATTATATCAAAAATTGATTTAAGAACATTTTGTGTTGGAAGACATCAACGGCTTAATATGAGTAGAACCATACGGCTAGAATTGCTCATGAGCTATATTAAACATGAATTGGTCTTTTGAGCAGTATCCTGGTGCTGAGCTGGGCCAGAGCTGGGTCTGTTCAGCAGCTGGAACAGCGCTGGGGTTGGGTTCAGCTGGGATTTGTGAGGAGAGAAACGCTGAGAACATCCCCATGTTGCATTTGTGTCCCTGGCACTGAAGGACTTTGTGTTTGTCCGTCTGCAAGCGCAAGAGCTCAGGGGGGAGGAATATTGCCATGGATCAGCTCCATGGGCGTTGGGCTCTGCCAAGGGGCTGTTCCATCTCCTGTCCCCCATGGGCAGGAGATCCATGAGGGGCTCTTCCTCTCTTGCTCTCTCTGGCTTTGGCTCGGGCTCTGGCTCTCCCGGGATTGCGGTTTCGGGTCGGGATTGTGGCTCCTGCAGGATCGTGATCT
>NW_010292212.1:32719-40468 GCF_000700745.2 Antrostomus carolinensis
CAGCTCTGTCTTCCAACTACTTTGCTGTACAGGTTTGAGTAGCTATAAAAATAGACAAACAACACCCTTGATAAAGCAGCTTAAGAAATTACAGGAGTCCAAAAATCTCTGTTCATACAGTTGAATCAGAGTGGTAAGTACTCCCCAGTCCCCAGTGGTGGGTACCCGTAAACAGGAAAGAAGAAGTATGACAAAGTGATTCCTCAAAGGTTACTGAGTCCATCAGCTTAGCAGGGACAGGCAGCACAATTTTTCTGAGGCAGGTAGTTGACATTGGTGTTACTACAAATGGGATACTCAGGAGAAGGTTACAGAAGGTCTTAGTTAGCAGCAAGACAGTTGCTGTGCAACCTTATGTTTCTCTGTCATTTCTTCACTAAAAAAAAAGGAATATTTAAAGAAAGAAAGAAAAAAAAAAGAAGTTGTCTGATATACTCTGTAACACCAAAGAGAAATCCAATGGGATAAAGAACAGGATGCAGGCTGAGCAGTCACGAGGAGCTTTTGGGCTGGGAAGCATTAAGCTGTGGAATAGTCTCCCAGAAGAAAAGGATAAATGCATGCCATCGCTGGAGACATTACCTTAGGCTGAGCAAAACTCTAGCAAACAACTGGAAATCACCACAAAGCCCCTGTGACTCCGTGCATTAATGAGTTTATCATCACATTTAATGACAAATTACATTTTCTAGTGATCTGTATAATGGCATTGTGGGTAAATACTATACATAAAAAACTGTGCCAGTGAGTAAAAACATCATAATCTTAGCTCTGGTGTAGCTTGCAATGTAAACTGGAGGTCTGGAGCACAAGTGTGATGAGTTGACGGCTGAGGGAACTGGGGTTGTTGAGCCTGGAGACAAGGAGGCTGAGGGGAGACCTTCTGGCTCTGTCCAAGTCCCTGAAAGGAGGGTGGAGAGAGGTGGATGTTTTTTCTCTTCTCACAAGTAACAAGCAATAGAACAAGAGGAAATGGCCTCAAGTTGTGCCAAGGGAGGTTCAGATTGGTTATCAGGAAAAATTTCTTCCCTGAAAGTGTTCTCAGGCACTGAAATGGGCTGCCGAGGGAAGTGGTTGAGTCACCATCTCTGGAGGGATTTAAAAGACAAGTAGATGGGGTGCTCGGAGATATGGTTTAGTAGTGGATGGGTGTGGTTGGACTCAATGATCTCAAAGGCCTTTTCTAACCAAAGGACTCTATGATTCCATATTCCCTGTTGGGCTGTGCACATTCAGTGGGCTGTCATGCTCTCAAAACTTCTCAAACTGTTTATTTTTCCTACTTCTGGGAAGAGTAACACAGGCTGTAGCACAGGCAGTAGAACCTCATTTCCTTCCCTCTTAAAATCAAAGACAAGTCTGGCAAAAGCAAAAAGGGGAATTAAATAAGACTTTCTGACATGCAACAGACATGGCAACATGACAGCATCAAGACCAACTGTGACAACCTCCGTCCTGTCCATTCCCTAGCAAAAAGCATCTCTGAAGGTGAAGATAAGCTGCAGGTTGTCATGGCTAGAGAGTTATTAAATCAGGCCATCAGCTTCAGTTTTGTTAACACTCTAGTCAGAAGGGAAAAAAACACAAAACACCTTATTGCTTGTTCTCAACTTTGATCACCTGCAGGCAGTGGGCCCAGACTCATCTCACTCTTGTGCTTCTCCACGCAGCTAAACAAGATATGCAATGCTATAATGGCAGCAGTTACTGCTGTAAAAGATCCAGGCTGCAGAGATTCTCAGCAATTTGGTCCATGTAGCTATAAATATTTCAGGCTTGGAAGGAATGCACAGCACAGCATCACCTTAGAACCAACCAACCAACCAACAACAACAAAAATCCTATATGGAAGTTTAATTAGGGGAACAAATGAATATTTTGGTGTATATCCAAATAGAAATGTCTTCATTATCAGCATCTTTTGTGCCAGCACCCCTGAGGCTATTACACTGGATAAAATTGATGGGCATTTATTCTTGCTACAGCCCTAGAGTATTCAGTCTGTACAATCACAGAATCACAGAATCACAGAATGTTGGGGATTGGAAGGGACCTCAAAAGATCATCCAGTCCAACCCCCCTGCCAGAGCAGGAACCTAAATGAGATCACACAGGAAGGCGTCCAGGTGGGTCTTGAATGTCTCCAGAGAAGGAGACTCCACACCCTCCCTGGGCAGCCTGTCCCAGGGCTCTGGCACCCTCACTGGAAAGAAGTTTCTTCTCAAGTTTAAGCAGAACCTCCTGTGTTCCAGCTCACACCCATTGCCCCTTGTCCTACCATTGGGCATCACTGAGAAGAGTCTGGCTCCATCTTCCTGACATTTGCCCTTAACATATCTGTAAACATTAATTAGGCTCCCTCAGCCTTTCCTCATAAGGGATAAGACAAACACCAAGAAGACAACACAAGCTGGTGTTTCCGTTGCTTTTTGCTATTTCCTCATGAAAGCTTTTGCTTGACACTTAGATAAGTTTTTTTTTGTCTTGCCTGTGTTAAACGAACACTGATTTGGCTGCCACCAGCAACATTTGCAGTGGTATGAAGTTTGCAGACATCACCTAAAACAACCCAGGTGCTTTCATTCCCATGATAGTCCTACAAGATCTATATTTAGCCATCCCAAGCATATAGAGAAAACCAGAAGTCATTTGAATCTTTGTAGATACTTGAGTGTTATGTGATTGGGTGGGAATAACTGTTACAAGGACATTTCATTGGGGTTTTTTGCTCAAAAGCTACTGATCTCTTCTTTAGTGCCAGATTCCATGGCCATGGGAGGAAATGTAGACATCACATATAGGTCCTCTAAAAACTAAGAAATACACACTCTTCAGACCTTCAGATTTCTGCCACGAGATGATGATAAGATAGGTTTGGAATTAAACTCATAAAAATCAGTGAGACACCTTCCACTCTACTCCTTGGGCCTTGGATCAAGCCCTTGGGAAGAGATTATAAAAAGAAAGTGGCAGACCAGCTGTGGAGGCTGAGCATGAGGTGTAGAGCATTGGATGTGTAGGCAATGTCTTGTGATCTACTGGAGATAATGACTGAAAAAACCCTTCAATTATTAAAGGTTTTCCAACTATCACCTCTGATTTTGACTCCTGTTGCAAACGACTTTTGCTCTCGTACACGAAGAGCAGACTTTCAAAAAGGCTTTCCCCCTGAGAAGACAGTTCTTGTCAATCTACATTATGTCTTTGACGCGGCTTTACATGTGGTACCTCCAGAGTCCCTAGGGAAGTGACTTGAATTGACATCCATCCACTGATGCAAGAAGGAGAGTGAAAGAGTCAGGAAGTGCTAATAAACTCCAGGAGCCTGCTCAGTGTCTGTATTTTGGTAAAGGGAGTTTTGCACACCCAGCCCATGCGTTGGCAGGACGCACTCAGCTGCCATTCACTGCTGTGATGGATGGAACAGCACTACTGATTTATGATCACCCCTGTCACGCAGACACTTGCCCTTGTCCCTGAGCTATGAAAAGCTATAAGAATAAAGGAGATAAATGGCAAAGTACTGCAGCTGCAGAAATAATTACCTTCCAGAAATGTAAAAACAAATCATTTTTCCCCTATAAGGTTTTGAACCTAAACTCTTCAGCACTGGATACCCACGAGAAGAGGCTGGCTTTTCAGGATGATGTTCACAGGCATGACCACATAGGCTGTGGTTTTTCACTCTGAATGAGCACCTCTCCTACGAGGACAGGCTGAGAGAGTTGGGGCTGTTCAGCCTGGAGAAGAGAAGGCTCCAGGGAGACCTTCTAGCGGCCTTCCAATACCTGAAGGGGCTCCAGGAAGGCGGGGAGGGACTTTGTCCAAGGGCAGGGAGTGAGAGAACAAGGGGTGATGGCTTGAAAGTGGCAGAGGGGAGATGGAGCTGAGATGTGAGGAAGAAATTCTTTGGTGTGAGGGTTGTGAGTCAATGTCCCAGGTTGGCCAGAGAAGCTGTGGCTGCTCCTCCCTGGAAGTGTTCAAGGCCAGGTTGGATGAGGCTTTGAGCAACGTGGTCTAGTGGAAGGTGTCCCTGCTGCTGGCAGGGGGGTTGGGACTGGATGAGCTTTAAGGTCCCTTCCAACCCAGACCATTCTATGGTTCTATGATCAACAGACTCTGGTCACTACGTGCCTCTTTGGTCGCTGAAAAAGTCCTCCAAATCTCTTACTGGTGTTAGGATCTTGCTCTACAATCAGTGCACAAATGTTTCTGTGTATGGGACCAATATCTCTATGTTAGTAAATAAAATTGGTGACCTGCTTCCTCACGCCTATTGGGCACTGTCCCTACCCTGTGTTGTTGGTCAAGCTGAGTTAAAATGCTGTTTGGGAGAGCAGTTTGGAGCAGATCAAAGGAAACAGATCTCCAGTTAGGGATCATAGAATCACAGAATGTTGTGAGTTGTGAGGGACCCACAAGGATGATGGAGTCCAACTCCTGTCCCTGCACAGGACAAGCCCAACATTCACACCATGTCCCTGAGGGCCTTGGCCAAATGCTGCTGGAATCTTGTCAGGCTTGGTGCCATGAGCACCTCCCTGGGGAGCCTGTTCCAGTGCTCCACCACCCTCTGCCTCAAGAACCTTTTCCTCATGGCCAACCTCACCCTCCCCTGCCACATCTTCCTGCCATGTCCTCTGCTCCTGGCATTCGCTGGTGGCCAGAGAGAAGAGATCAGCGCCTGCCCCTCCTCTTCCCCTTGGGAGGAAGTTCTAGACCCCCAGGAGATCTCCTCTCAGTCTCCTCTTCTCCAGGCTGAACAAACCAAGTGCCTTCAGCCTCTCCTCGTACAGCTTCCCCTCTAAACCCTTCGCCAGTTTTGTAGCCTTAAATTTTTATGATGATTATGGTCCACAGCCTGACTATATGCTTATGTCCTCTTTTATTTACTGGGATAGATGTAGCCAACAGTGCAGAGTTCTGATGGTTGTCCTTTGGTTTGCTCCTCTTAAAACCAAAAACCATCTTTGCTCCTCAAAACCAACCATTCATTGTTTGGTTTTGACTGTTTCTTTTCCTTATAAGACCATCATGGGGGATTGGACTAGATGATCTTTCGAGGTCCCTTCCAATCCCCAACATTCTGTGATCATGATTTCAGTTTTAAGCCAGGAAGGTCCTCTGTGCCAGTCCTCTTAGTAAGACATAACCCGGGCAAATCGGTGCATTCTCAGCCTTGCACTAAACCAGCAGACGTAGTGAATGGAGCACTCACCAGGAATTCTGTACTGAGGTCCTTATCAAAAACAGAGCTTCACATGAGCAGATGTTTCACGTCTTGATGCTGGAGGTGTTCTGGCTCCCAGTTTTTACAGGGCATTTCTGGATGAAAATGAATAGTTTTGGCCGGTATCTGTCAGTAACGACATCTGGTTGACCATAAATTCTGTTATCAGGCTTGCAGCTGGTGGCAGTGGGAATGCAGGTGGAGCAGGTCCTGCATAGCTTTCATGCCTGTAGCTCCATCCTAGACCTTCCTGTATGAACCACAGTTCTTAGCAGCACACATAGCTGGGGTGCTCCTGCGCTGAACCCATGGAGTGATACCCATCTACTTTGTCCTGTCAGGAATAGAGGGAGGGAAATGGGATTGAATGGAGAACTAGTGGTTGGGAAGAGGCATCACTAGAATGGGAACTTGTTTTCCACATCTGCTTACAATAGAGTTCTCTTCCTTCTCCTCCTCTATATGAAAATTAATGGAAAACTTTTTCATGTTCTATATGGGAACATAGTTGGGAGTTCTTGTCTCGGAAGTATGAGGGGATAGAGATGCCTCCTCAACCACTCTTTCTTGGGTATCAGGAAAGTTGCAGAGATTCATGTGTACCCCTCTGCTCAGCCTTTCCCTGGGACTAGCTCTGGGCAGCTTTCTGCTTCATGTTCAGAGACTTTGGGGTTGCATTTCTCTGGTGCCTGATTTTCATCACGCACAGCAGAAGATCATAGATTTTGTGGTTCACTGCATGAGGCACATGTCTATGTGTGTGTATTGGGTCTGGTTGGGATGGAGTTAATTCTCCCTGTAGCAAGCCTCAGAGTGCTGGGTTTTGTATTTGTGGCTAGAAAGGTGTTGATAACACACCAGTGTTTTGGTGCCTGCTGAGCAGTGCTCACACAGCATCAGGGCTGGACCTCCAACATTTCCCCCCAAGTAGGCTGGGGGTGGGGAAGATCTTGGGAGGGGTCGTAGCCAGGACTGGTGACCCAAACTGACCAACGGGATATTCCAGCCCATATGACATCTGCTCAGAAATAAAAGCAAGGAGAAAAAAGGGGGAAGGGGCTGGGGGGCATTCGATATTTGTGACATTTGTCCTTTGGAGTAACCACGCTTCCCAGATAGTGAACTGTCATCACCTGCTGATGGGTAGTAGAGAATAAATATTTTGTTCTTCTTTTACTTCTGTGCAGGCAGCTTTGCTTTGTGTTTCTATTAAACTGCCTTTGTCTCAACCTACAAGTTATTATATATATATATTTTTTTTTTTTAAATCTTATTTTCAACTGAAGAGGGGGATGATAGAGTGGCTTAGTTGGTACCTGGCATTCAGCCAAGGTCAACCCATCACAATGTGCTTTGTGGGATATGGCTCATAAGTCAGATTTTGCATGAGGAGTCTCCAGTTTTGTGCTCCCTGATTTCTGGGTGCTTGCCCTGTGACCCTGGTGACAGGCTTGCACGAGCACTGAGCATTCACAGCTGAGCATTCCCAGATCCAACACGTTAATAATCCTAAGTGGGCTACAATTAACTGGTGTTTCAAACCTGATGCCTGCAACTAGTGAAGACTTTCAACCTTGAGCACTCTCTGCAGCTGGTCCCAGTCTGTAAAACCACCTCTCCACCTAGAAAATTAAATGGGTAAGTAATACATCTGCTATTGGAGCACAGTTTGAAGAGCACACAATAAATAAGGACTTAGATGGCATACTAAACAATGTTAAAAAGCAAAATATTGATTTACTCTTATTAAGGGAATGGCCTCTCTCCCGTGTGCAAGGAATGAGGCAGAGGGCCTGAGAATAAAAATGGTATTTGATTGTGAAATAAATGAAAGACAACATCAGAAAGAGCTCCACTTGGAGGCTGAATATGCATATGCAGCTTTATCATTATCTTACATCATTATCAATTTTCTTTTTTTTTCTTTTCTTTTTTTTTTAATAAGATCCACAGATGCTCACTAAATCAGCGTGCACTTAATGTAGTCTTTTGTAGTGACCATAGCGTTTGTTAAGCTCTCGAAGGCAATGCCTAATGAGCATCATCAGCTGAATGATTTCAATTAACAGCAGACACAGGACCAGACTTTTGTGGAAGGACATTTTCTCTCTAAGATGATTTTCTCTTCTATGAAAAGTGGATTAGATAAATGTAGCAAAGGCTTCCATCTCTAGGAGGTGTAATTAAAATAGTGAAACCATCCAGCCATTAGTGACACAGACAATTTTTTTCTTTCTCTTTAACCTGCTAATGCTTTCAGTGTGGAGCAGAGACACCCATTTATAAGGGCACGTCAAGATATCACTTCCACTAAGCCCTGTAAAAACTCTATTGGAAAGACAAATTCTTACCTGATTATGACCAGAGTGGGCAAGCCATGGTGCTGGTCTCCTGGGGAGGTGGCAGGTTCTCATCATCACAGCCAAAATCATAGAATCATAGAATGGGTTGGGTTGGAAGGGACCTTAAAGCTCATCCAGTTCCAACCCCCCTGCCAGCAGCAGGGACACCTTCCACTA
>NW_010292212.1:40496-43158 GCF_000700745.2 Antrostomus carolinensis
AACACTTCCAGGGAGGAGCAGCCACAACTTCCTTGGCCAACCTGTCCCAGTGTCTGACCAACCTCACAGTGAAGAACTTCTTCCTAATATCTCATCTAAACCTCCCCTCTTTCAGCTTAAACCCATTTCCCAGGTCTGTAGGGTGAGAGGTTAAAACAGATGGAGACTAAAACCATACGGAGACACAGACCTTTTCCCAACCTAGCAAAGTATCTCAGATACACCTGTGGTTCCTACCACCAGACAGAGAAAACCAGAAAAGATATGGGATACTCAGTGATGCCAGACATCAGTTCCACTCTGAGGTCATTTCATATCAGTGCAAGTACCTGGGCTTTGGGGAAAGGTCTGGGTTTGCATATCTCTACACCTGGTTCTTTCTACAGTCTCTCCTTATCTCAATATGACATTGCTAATAAGAGTTTCAATATATCTTTTCATTTTCTCTTCCTAAACAATATGATATCAGCCTCTGAGGCATTAAGAAGAAAGTGAGCAATAATTAAAGCAACTTCCATATGGAAATACAATCTCCCCATATAATTTTCATAGATTAAATCCATACTCAGGGCAAAGAATGTTATCATCAGCAGGGACGTGACATCAGATTACTACGGATACCAGCCACATAAAAGAAAAACAATATGGGTGTGAAAATGAAATTTGAGATTCCTTGGTTTGAACATGAAAAAAAACAGAGAATCCTGTTTTCTCTTTGGACTTGCAAGAAGTTGTGATGCACTACAGCTTTTAAAGAAAATAAAAATATGGGACTGATAATTTCCAGAGCATGATGAGGAAGCATACTTTTCCATCCCTGCTTCAAGAGGGTGGTGAGATGTCAATGTCTTGCAGGACCAGCAGCCACCTCCCAGGCTGCATGCTGAAGCACAAGGCAGGTGTAGCTGTCACTGCTGTGAAGGGTTGGGATGTCCTTGCAGCACACCAGGTCTGAAGATGTTCCCCAAGCTCTTCTGATGAGGTGACCCACCCTACGGCACAAGCCCCTCCCAGCTGTCCCACAGAAGGTTTGTCTCCCCTGTGCTGCTTGTGTAGGGGAGTGTGACAGCTGAAACATTTACACACGGAGCAGTGAAGCGTTAAGAGTTGACAGATGAGCCTCACCCCGTGCTGGCACATCCCAAAATCTAGCTGCTGGGCTATTAATTTGTGGCAATTTCAGCAGCAGGCGAGCACACGCTTTCCAACCCAAATAACTTGAAAACAAGTTGTGCCTTATGTTTGAATGTCAATAAAGATGTGTTCTAAAGGAACAGATGTTGTTGTCTTCAGTGAAATTTCATTTCTGCATCCAAATTTATGGAAGACTTGAGTGACTCCATGGAAATGGCCTCTGCTTAATAAATATGGAGGTTCAGCCTGTATACACCCAGGCGAAGCAACCCTTAGAACCAATAGGTGTTAGTCCTACTTGTGCATTAGGTGGGAAATCTTGCTGGTTTTAGGAAGGTCAGAGACACATCTTTCTAGATCTGGTCACCTACAGAGCTCCTTCTGGTATGAAGTGTTTTGTTCTGTCAAATGCCAGAGAAAACCCATAACCCATCTCTTTTTACTGAATGTTTAACACATGTTAACCAGCACTTTTAAGTGAACCCAAGCATAGTGTCATTAAAGCAGTGTCATTGAAGGGAGCCTATAACTGTGCTGGATCAACTCAAGATTATAATATTCCGCGCCCCCCCCCCGCAATGGTATGTTCAGCAACCGGACCAAAAAAACCTCATTGATTTTCTTAGATCTTCTGAGGAAATCAGCATTCACCCCTCATGCTTCTAAAACTACTTGTGTAACTTAGCAAATCAGCTAGACCCTGCTGATTTCCAGCAGTTTGGCCTCTTTCTGTGACTGTTAGATCCGAGCACAGCACGCTGAAACCCTTAATTCCCACCGCAGACACCTTTTTAACTCAAATAAGCAGGTGTCTGAGGAAAATGAACTTCCTTGATGTGCCCATTTATTCCCAGATTATGCTACGTGCAGTTTTCCCTTTGACAAATCTTCATCTCCTTCCAAGAGGACATTGAAAGATGAGACAACTTTAATGCAAATACAGTTGCAGCTAGCCTGGGCACTGAAAACTACTCCCAGCAGCTGAGCTAATTATGGAGAATGGAGCTAATAAAGGTAAATAAGTGTTAGCTGTGCATTCTTTATAAATAGGCACAGTAAGGCAGATGTACGGTCGTCTGGTTATTACATGGCTGAATGGTAGCTGCCGTTTGATTATAAAGCTGTAGTCAGGAATGTATCACCTAAATAACTTTGCAATCAGTCCTTTTGCCTCAGTTTTGCCTGATTAAAATTGCTTCACAAGTATCTATATTCTTTCATACTCTCTTTCCCCGAGGGAATTTTGACAAAATACCACAAAGGGAGATATTTTTAAATGTCCAAGATTTGCTCTCTGAGGTTGCCTACCCTATTTTTGAATCTAGAAGTGCCACTGAATGCAAATGTAGACTGTGGAGGGATGCAAGGAATGGAAGAATTAGGTGAGTAGAACTGGTTGGAGCAAAGGCTCTAAGGCCATTGCAAGCCCTTGTGTTCCTTGGTTCATTTCGGCATGAAACCCAACCCCCTTTGCAGTTATCCTCATTTTTAGCTGGAACAGAGCTGGGTTTCTTTTTAGTAGCTAGAA
>NW_010292212.1:43428-48853 GCF_000700745.2 Antrostomus carolinensis
TTTCGGGTCGGGATTGTGGCTCCTGCGGGATCGTGATCTGGGAACGGGCCGGGCTTGGTGGGCGGGTGGTGAGCAATGGCACTGGGTGTCACTTGTTTCCATATTCTATTACTATCATTACTATTTCAATATCAGTATTATTCTAAGTTTTCTTTTATTTCCATGATGAAATGTTTCTTCTCTCCCCCTACAAGTCTCCTTCCCCTTGCCCCCCAATTCTCTCCCCTATTTCCTGGGAATGGGAATTTGGTGAATGGCAGTATTGGTTGCTAGTCCAGTGCCAGCCCAGTGAAACTATCACAACAGTTCATAGGTTCCTGATTTGTACATGTATCTACAGATTTGGCTACTCCATGGAGCTCTGGGTCTGTTGGACAAAGACCCCCAAGTGGTATCTTCTGCTGGTTGAGCACTGTGCAGAAAACAGGTTTTGGAAAGCAAAGGTTTTACCCCACATTTTTCAACCTCTTCTGAATACAGATAAGTTGGTCCCATATTTCTGCTATTCTTGACATAGAAGACTGCTGGAGCTCTGCTTTCCTTCTAACTGATACTTGTCCTCAAAGGCCACGTTGGGTGCGTTATGAAAGCGCAGGAGACCTTCATTTATTGTGGTACATCTATGTAAATAAAAGACAACTGCAGAATTACATCCAGATCATAACAATAACAGAGAACAGGCTGCAGAAGAGGCAAGCTGCTCAAGGTGTTGGGTGAATCTAAAGTGCCTTAGTAATACCTGTAATAAATAACACCAGATCTGGCAAGAGTTTTCCCTCTCATTTTTGCATCGAAGCTGTCGTTTAAAATCTTTCACACAAGGACAGAATATACAGCCCAATATTCTTTGCTTTTCAGAAGTGCTCTTTCACTAACGCCCTACTGTGTCCAGATAATGCAGATCTCCTTCCTCCTGCCAGTTCCCCCAGGTCCTCAACCTGAGGTGGATTTAAAATTTTGATGAGAAATTGAGCAGCTGCTTTATATTTTTAAAACCAGCCGTAGCGCATCAGCCAGTAGAGACTTTACAGCTGCAACGTGTTAAAGCCAGCCCAGCATTTCTGACTTTCTTTGGGTGCCCAGAAATTTTAAAAGAAGTCCTGGTGGTTGCTGGCAGCTCAACCTGTAGACTAATGAAGGTCTCCATTTAGGGAAGAAGGGAACAACTTGACCCTATAGCTCCTGGGGTTGGTCCAGGTCCACCAAATTGGGCACATTTTTAGTCTGGCATTTCTTGAGGCTCAGGTAAAAGGTTGCCCTTCACCTGCTCCTGGGAGGCTGGCCTTCACCTCCTGCATTTGCCATCAGTGTCTTGTGTCAGTCCCACTGTCTGCAGCACTAGGTTGCATTCTTCCTCGGCACAGATGTCCTGCAGATCAACATGAAAGCCCTTCAGGTCATCTAGCAGAGCAGCTAAAACTCCATCTTCCAACTTTGCCATCTCAGCAGCTCCAAAAGATTGCAAAAGACCACTTTGCCTTCCTGAGACTTGCATGTTATGGCTCTCAACCTCCACTGCATGCTTCTGGCTGGTGTGTTCCCATGCCATGCCTGGCAATAGGGACAGCTGGTGTCAGGAGCAGGACCCCTCCCAGCACGAGTTAGATGAGGGTGTAGGGCCTTCACTGGCATTCAACAGAGAGTGAAGAAGTCCAGGCCTTGTTGTGAGTCCTGATGAACCCAACAGTGGCTGCACTAATCAGTTAAGGAGCTATTTGGGGACCTGCTCTTCCAAAGCCTTCCCATTTACCTCCCTGAGGTTGCCCCAGCCACATGACATTTCCCAGGGCAGGCAGAGAACCTTTGGCACAGGATGCAGAGAAGAAGCTTGTCATGGTGGGACATCTTGGAAAACATTTTTCCCAGTACTACTAGGGAGAAAAAAAGTGACTTTGGAACCATGCTGGTTCCAGACTGGGATGGCTTTGTAGAATAGTGGCAGGAAAAAAACATCTTGGAAGGTTTTAGTAGCCAAGATCTAAGCCTTGCACAACACGTGGTTTGCTGGCAATTAGTTTGTGTATGTGTCTGAGCATCTGGGTCCATCCCTTCAGGTTAGGTAAAAGATCATGATGACCTGTATGAATTATACAGAGAAGCTGCATTTCCAGAGGTTTTGGTGGTAAGCTGGCTTCCTTGTTATTGTTTCTCGTTCCATTTACTTGCCAATTAGTTGGGCATTATTAACTAAGTCATGACACAAAGCATCTTATTATGGGAGCTTATGTCACCTTCTATTAGTGCTAACCTCAGAAAAATGAAAATTTGTAGTCTGGAAAAAGAGGAGTATTTCAGCTTCTCAGATCTAAGGCATCCACATGCTGCACTCCCCGTCTAATTTTCCTGTTAATTTAGCAGGGCTTATTTAAAAACCCCTGACGAAGCACAGTCTATATGTCACATAGGCAGCCTCAGGTTGTGTGCTGGTTACACAAGCCATCAGAGACCATTTCTATATGGGGGCTGCTCATTTTCCAACTCAACATCTTTGCCAGACTGACTGAGTTTTGCCCAGGGGTCAGACGTTATTGTTGTTCTCCATCCAAGCCTGCTCATTGAAGTGCTTCTCTAAATAGAACTCGAGGTTTCTGTTGCCTTCTTCTGTCCCTACTCAAGGTTTGACTGTTTCAAGGTCAAGAGAATTCATGATGCTGCAGTGCTACTGATGCATTCTCTAAGAGGACAGAGGGGAGGATTTGAATCAAGTTGTAAAAACACCACTCGTGGTGTCACACTTTATTAGAACTGAATCTGCACCAAGCTTGCCTTTTTTTTGCTATTCAAATGAGTGCAAAAGCTAATTAAATGAAGATCTCCCTTTTCAGGCGTTTTCAGATTTCTCCAAAGACAGAAGCGACACGTATAAAAACACAGAGAAATTCAGGAACTGTCACATAAGTTGGGAAAGGAATTAAAATGTTACCAAATCTGACTCAATTGTCTCTTGAAATCTCTTTCTTTGGAAGTTGCTGCTGCTTAAACCAAGAGACAGAACATGAAATAGCTTTGGTTTAAAAACAAGTTTCAAGGAAAGCTTTTCCAGAGAAGATGCTTGGACATGAGATGTAAATTTGGTTTCTGAACTGAGAGTCAAATAGGAGCTGGGGGTGTGTTTTCTCAGAAAAAACAAACAAACAAACAAACAAACCTGAAGATAAATCAATTTTGTGATAGTTTTTAGAAGTTTTGTTTTAATATCTGAAGACCTAATTTTGAGAGTGGTAACAGCATGATAAATAGATGCTATTTTGCCTGAGCTAGAATAAGTGAGGGTCTTATAAGGAAAGTTATTTACTCGAGCTACTCAGCTGAGTTTTTCTCTTTCAAGTTGTCTGAGAAGGTCGGGATAATGATCTGAAGTCTGGGTGCTTCTTTTCAGTGAAATCTGTCTTTGAATCTCTAGTTCACCGACAGCTAATGATCCAGCACTCTCAAAGTCTGGCAAGATCACAGCCTTTCAACATGGCTTTTTTTCTTGCATCTCACCAACACACTTTTGCTTTTTGATCCGACACTGAGCAGACATTTGCAAGAGCTGCAGGCGGTGCAAGGCACAATATCCTGTGCACACCTTCCTCCCATGCTCCCCATGAACTTTGGTTCAGGGTTTCCAAGCAGGTGGTACATTTCATACAATCAGAGAATGTCGTGAGTTGGAAGGGACCCACCAGGATGATGGAGTCCAATTCCTGTCCCTGCACAGGACAATCCCAACATTCACACCATGTCCCTGAGGGCCTTGGCCAAATGCTGCTGGAATCTTGTCAGGCTTGGTGCCATGAGCACCTCCCTGGGGAGTCTGTTCCAGATCTCCATCTCAGCCTTTGCAGCTCCCCAAACTCTTTCTGGCCTCAGTCCCTGCTCAATGTGAACTTCCAGACCTCATCTCTTCATGCTTCTTTCTTCCATTGCTTGTTGGAGTGGTTATCTGTGCCACTCGTGTTGCTCTTTTGCCTGCCTGGTCGCGTTGCAATGATGTTCCCATCCTTCACCCTCACACAACTCCCTGCTCCAATTTCCGTGACCCAACATTATTCTCCTAATGGTCCAACTCACCCTGAAGCTTTATATAATGGAAAAAAGACTAAAGGGAATTTTAATAGGCTCCTTTATGTCATTCATTGTTCTGAAGCAATCTTATTCAAACAGACTCTTGGAAGAATTTCTGCGAGCTCTAGAGGATCAATTACAATGAAGAGATGATTAAAGAATAGATAAAGGTTTTTAATAAATTATAAACTTCCCGCAGAAGTACTTTAACAAAATGAAGTTATGATGGTGGTGATATGATACTGCCTTATGATCATTTCCCATGCTTGAATAGGAGATTAGATAAAGATTAGTGAAACAATGGAGAAATAGGAAACGTGAAGTTAAGGTTCAAATGCAGAAGAATACCACAGTGACAATACTAATAATGTTAAAATTAGAAAATACATAATTTGTGTGGCACCCTGCCTTATTCACCAAAAATTTCTGTAAATTAGGTTTTGGTCAGCATGAGATGTGGAAACACTTAAGAATTTTTGATGTTCAAACTGCAAGCTGAGTTGTTGGACACAGACTTAAGATCACACAGTAAGATTATGTTCTTTGTCTGGATAAATGAGAATTTTAAAGTTGAGTTTCTAGGGGAATTGATATTTACTAATTCAGAATTTGCTTTCCAAATTAGTTTTCTCGAAGAAAACTAATTTCAGGAGAGGCAGTCCTGGCTGAATGATAGGAAAGGTGCTGAAAGTGAGCTCACTGGATAAACAAACAAAAATAGCACTTATGTTACCAGAAGATTTTCACCCATTTATTTTAGGAAAAGCATCAATCAGAAAACTGCCCCACACTAATTTAAAGCTTAATATATTGCCTTCCTTCACAAATCAGAAGGAAAAGTGGCAATGTCCAAATCTAGTCCAACAAATAAATCCAAAGCAATTAATGTTGGGGAAAATATTAAGATAGTATTGAACATTAATACAGTGAAAATCATACACCTTCTGGATTGGTCTCCCCAGCATGACGCAATACATCAGATACAGCATTAATTTAAAATACAGTATTCCAGAATTACCTACAACCATTAATAAATGCCAACAATCATAAGACAAAAGAAATTAGCACAAATGAAAAATTCTAAGCTAAATTGTTTTCATCCCCTTTCTTCAGAGAAAATAACTGAAATTGGCTTTTGTAAAACACTTCTATTTCCAGAAAACCCATATTATCTTCTGGAAAAATGCTACACCCATTTTTTGTCCATGAGTAACTCCGGTATTCAATAACTCATGTTCTTATCATAGAATCGTTTGGTTGGAAAAGACCTTTGAGATCACCGAGTCCAACCGTACCTGTCCACTGTTGAACCAGATCTCTGAGCACCTCATCTACTCGACTCTTCAATCCCTCCAGGGATGGGGACTCCACCACT
>NW_010292212.1:49070-64239 GCF_000700745.2 Antrostomus carolinensis
TACCTATTTTAACGAGACTCTTGAATGAATGACCTATGTCTCAAGATGAGCAGAGGGATCAAAATGTCACCAGGAGTCATTTCAATAGAGTAAGTCCTTCAGAGCTGATCTGGCCTGACCTCCAGCTGAAGAAATGACCCTGTGGGAAAAGTCACATGATTCATATTTACCCCTCTAAAAAAGGTGATGCAGGTCAGACTCATCCTGCAACATACATCATCTGTTTTCGGTTTGCTTTCAGACTTTCCTCAACACATGAACGTGGGGTGAAAACCAGCAAGGTGTGTCTCAACAAACTTTGTGCCATTTCCATTCCTCGTAATATTGTCAAATTCAATTACATTTCGTGCTGATGGCATTTGATTTCTCAGCTGTTCTAGAAATATATATTTTTTACAGGAAATAGTGTCTCAGAATATCGTGTGCTAGTAAATCAGCAAAGCTCCATTAAGCCCAAGGAAAGATGCTGGTTTACTCTACCTGAGTTTTTCTCCCTGCATATTTATTCTCAATGATCTGGGGATATATAGAGATTGAAAATGACAAATGACTAATGCAGCTTTGTGAATCTCCATCCATCTGGCCAATCTTCCCTGGTTTATAATAACACATTAGTCATGAGGAAGAAATAATATTTAATGATATTATTTCTCTCATTCATTTGCTGGTTGACTCATTCAGTCATACAAAAGTAGTCTAGCATCTCTCTTGGAGAACTTAAATGCAGACCTGGAATGTTGTGGAAGGACTACTTGCTGTGACATTCAGTCTATATTTATATTTTTCATGTATTTGCAACAAAGCTCTTCTTACATACAACACATTATTTACCCCCTCTTGGTTATAAGTGTTGCAGTCACTAGGCAGCAAAGTGAAAAGATGATGAATATAAAGCTTGCAGGTTTTATAAAAGAAAACAAAGCATTTGAATGACTGCTCTATAATTCTTGTATTGTTATTTTTAAAGCAAAACCCCCTCACTTTATAATAATAGAGTTCCCTGGTACGGTGAGTCACGCTCTTGAAACTAGCTCATGAGCTGCTTTTAACACTCATGGCATCTGGTTAATTTATTAATAATTTCAAAAGTTCCACATGTTGCATTTTGAGGAGGGTCAGTGAGTAGCAACTTGAGAGAAATATTTACTTACTAATAAAAATTCCTCCTATTACTGGCTCGTCATGTACCAAAATGACCAGTTGGACATCTCATCTGCAGATTGCCTTTAAAAAAGAAAATATAGGGGTGACTCAGGACAGTGGGTGACCATGATTGAACAGATGCTTAATTTCAAGCTAGTAGTTGTTTCATAATCTGGAATCTGAACATGAGCAGACAATGTCCACTTGCAGCCCAGAAGGCCAATAACCATATCCTGGGCTGCATCAAGAGAAGTGTGGGCAGCAGGTCGAGGGAGGTGATTCTGCCCCTCTACTCTGCTCTTGTAAGGCCCCACCTGGAATACTGTGTCCAGTTCTGGAGCCCCCATCACAAGAGAGACCTGGAGCAACTAGAACAAGTCCAGAGGAGGCTACCAGGATGATCTGAGGGCTGGAGCGCCTCTCCTATGAAGACAGGCTGAAAGAGTTGGGGCTGTTCAGCCTGGAGAAGGCTCCAGGGAGACCTTATAGCGGCCTCCCAGTACCTGAAGGGGCCTTCAAGAAAGCTGGGGAAGGACTTTTCATAAGGGCAGTTAATGACAAAACAAGGGGAAATGGGTTTAAGCTGAAAGAGGGGAGGTTTAGATGGGATATTAGGAAGAAGTTCTTCACTGTGAGGGTGGTGAGACACGGGAACAGATTGCCCAAGGAAGTTGTAGATGCCCCCTCCCTGGAAGTGTTGAAGGCCAGGTTGGATGAGACTTTGAGCAACCTGGTCTGGTGGAAGGTGTCCCTGCTGCTGGCAGGGGGGTTGGAACTGGATGATCTTTAAGGTCCCTTCCAACCCAAACCATTCTATGATTCTATGAATTACAAAATAAATAGGTGTAATGTGTTACAGCATGGTGCTGAGCATGAACAAAAAACCTTAATCCATTTTTCATCATGAGCTACCAGGAAAAAAAGCCCAAACCAACAAAACCTTTTAAGAACAACCTGTGTCAGAAACCTTGAGATATTGCTCGGCTCCTCTTTTTGAATGAGGCGAATAACTTGTTGCGTTAGTTTATAACACCTACCAGTGATTTGTGCTCCAAGGTCAAAACTGGACGTCACGCTTGGAATTTGCTGCTGTTAGAAGGAAACGTAGTCTTCATGTGTTCTGATGTCAAATTGTTATTGGAAAGGGCTGAAATACCAATAAATGCCTAAAAACTTCTTGTGGAACTATTAAAGCACTGGCTAATATCTGGTTTTTTTCATTAAAAGGTTTTTTTTATTAAATTGTTTTTATTAATTTAGTATTTCCTTGTTGAAAAAGTAAAAGTGCTTAAAGCAAAAGCTAAATAAACCTGAATTTTCAGGTCTACAGTTGGTGTAGTTGCAACGATGGAATCGGTACAGATGTGATTTGTGTCTGTCAGAAGTGGTGTGTTGAAAAGGGATGAACTGGGCACTGCCCTGGACAGCCATGAAAACTGTCATCATATTCATCAGATTTTGGGAAAGAAGCAGAGTATTTAAGCCAATGCCTGAAACCAAGAATTAAGATTTGAGTTTTAGGAGTATTAAATATAGACCAGGAAAAAAAAGAAGAAAAAAAGAGATCTACGCCTCCATGTCCTCAAGACAAACTGATAGAAGAGAAAGAATAATTAGGAATAAACTTCACATAAATCTGCATGTCATCTGCATAAAAACTGATCTCTTATCCATAACTTCAGATCATCTCAGTCAAAGGAAGCTTGTAAAGGCTGAATAAAGATGAGCCCAATGAGAAACCCTGTGGGGCATAAGAGGAACCAGGCTGTGAAATCAGAGTGGATCAGCCAACTTCTGCAGATACGGTGGATATAAAGAGAAGGTAAAACACCAGAGCCCAACCAAAAGGTCAGCTCTCTTCTAGGTAGTGAGGTGCTCAGGACTGAGATGCTTGTGGTCAGATCCTCTGGTTGCTGAGGAGCAGTGCTGATCCTGCAATGTGGTGGGAGGGAGAAGACAGCTCGCTGAAGGACATCTGCTGGCCTCATTCCAGCTCTTGAGTAGGGCTATTACTGTAATATCTCCCAAGATCTAGTGGATTGTTTTAAGAAATGGGGTTGCAGACCTCATTTTTATTTGGGTTAATATTGCACTGGTGGTCTCAGCACAACTCTTGTTGCAGTTGGCGAAGTCTTGTAGACACAGCGTCGGACAATGTTACTGGGACAGGTCACAGGAGTGCAGTTATCTCCTTCTCTGGAAAGTTTTGGTAGAGTCACACCAGGTTAAGCCAAGTGCCTTGGTCAGGCAGAGATGTGAGGGGCTAACAGGCTGTTGGTGCACTCTCTCTTGTTATCCACGGAGAAAGGGACAGAGTGCTGCACTGCAGAAGGAGCAGCTTCTTGAATCTTCTCTAACTGAAGAACAGGAGGGGAAAAGATGGCCTCTCTCCTGATCCCATGGTCTGAGAGTACCACTGGCTAGTATCATGGTTTAACCCCAGGTAGCAACTAAGCACCACACAGCTGCTCGCTCACTCTCCCCATGGTAGGATGAGGGAGAGAATTGGAAGAGTAAATGTGAGAAAACTCATGGGTTCAGATAAAGACAATTTAATAGGTGAAGCAAAGCCACACACACAAGAAGAAAATTAACTTTATTTCAGTTGAAACCAGGACAGCTAGTTACCAGCAAGCCCTTTTAGTGAATCATTTGAGCAGTAATCATACACATCCAGGTTGGATGAGGCTTTGAGCAACCTGGTCTAGTGGAAGGTGTCCCTGCTGCTGGCAGGGGGGTTGGAACTGGATGATAGACCAAGTTTGTAACAAACCAGATGGTTTCTCTTGGTTCTCTTGCATAAGTAAAGCTCAATACTTATCTTTTACTAAATCTCCCAGAAATGTAGCCTGGTTTGGTTTGCAGATATGAAGTGATGGAAAATTCCCCAGTGTCCATGACAACACTTGCATGCTTTCCAAAACTGGGATATTTCCCTCAGTTAGGGTTTAACAGCTACTTCAGGAAACTACATCGACTTCAGGAAACTACAGCACAGAAACTGTCCTATGTGCTGACTTTACTACACTTTTGAAGATAATAACCCCTTTTGCACTAATTACCTCCATGGGCAGGTTGTCACAGAAGCCGACTGCTCTCAGACCTTCTCATCCTACTGGTGGCACCCAGAATAACACTGGGATTTACAAGGAAAAGCCCCAACACCGCATGCTGCAGGAAGAATCTGGCAAGAAAAGTAGTAGATTAACAGATTAGGATAAGATACTTGTTGTTAACTGTAATTTTTTTTGGCACTTGTCCCATGTCCACTTATCTGGATATTATACACCCCACTTGCCCAGGATCCATCATTTCCCAAAGTAAAGGTGGGTTGTTGACAAAGAGTTTCTCTATAATGCAGATTTCTGGTGTTGGGTTGATCTCAGTGAGGAACATCTTCCATTAGTCTTTGTCTTTCAGCTTCATGAACTCCTATTTCAGAGTTTTGAATCCAACAACCTTCTCTGCAGCTATTTAAGAAACACTTATTAAGAAACACTACTTGATGACTGTATTTTTTTCCCTTCATGCTCCAGAAATGCAAGCATACATCAAAATCCTCACCAATAAGCTTCAAGGGACTCTGCTGTCTTCATAGCAGAAACAGAGGACCCAACATAGACTCTTTATCATCACCTACTATGGAGTCTGAGCTGGATTTAGTGGTTGGACATAACAAAATGAGAAGACATCGAAGTTGCTGTCCATGGAGAACAAAGAGTATGGCAAAAAAGTGAAACAATGAAGTTACCCTGGATATAAATAACTCATTTCCACATCTCCTTTTCATTCCTGGAAATGATAATAAGATGATGAGCAGAAGTCCTTGCAGCAGTCCTTAGGTCAGAAGTCTAAGGAGGTTAGCTTTGAGGCTGTCTAAGCAAGTATAACTTTAAAATCAAGATTCAGCACAGGACTTCAGTGTGAACATGCGTTCCATGCTGAAATTCCATGTTTAAGTGCTTTGCTGATTCAGAGGCTAAATTAATTGGTAGTGATTTTATTAACAATACCTTATACATCATTTCCACATTAAATTCTAACTATTGTTTTTGATGAACTCAAACAATTACCCCAGGCATCAACACCATTCATTAAAATAAATTATTACCTGCCCACCTTTTATTAATGGTGCTGGCTCTGCTCTACTTGTGGACTACAGACAGATTGTTTAGCTGGTGTAAATCAGCAATATTCCATCGTTGACAAAGGTAGAAAGTTAATTTAAACCTCTGAGAATCTGACCCTGTGTGCTGAGACAAGTTTTTAGCAACCTATTGTCCAGGTGGATCACAACTGGTCTGATTAAAGTACAAGCAAAGTTGGCTGGATGGAATCCAGAATAAGCTGATTACCCAACAGTGGCCTGAAAACACATAAATCATGTGTTCAGAGTATTGTGCTATGGTTTCTAATAAGCTTATCTCCCAGCTCCAGCAAGCCAGTCTCTTATGGGAAAAGCCAATAAATCACTGTGAAATGAAATAGGAATCTCAGAAATTATTACCGTTATTTATAACTTATTAAGTGTGCTGCACTGGCATGGAGGGAAGAACTCTGTGTAAAGGGGGGATTATGCACTAAGCCACACATCATACCCATCAGATACACATGGAACATGGCACATCTAAAGTAGCACAGAAATCTAGAGCTGCCCCTCCACACCTCCCCCACCTTAATTTTTTGAGTGACTGCTTTAAAATCTCATTCAGAAAATTGATCAGACTTCATCTTCTAACTCTGAGCACTTTGACTTCCTACGTGCACACACACATAGATAGTCCCTCGGGAAGCCAGCTAAAGCATTTTCTAATTTCTATCCCAGAACTACTTCTGGCCTGCTCAAACACCATTAGTTCTTGTCCCAGCATTTTCTATTCCCTTCTGATTTTTTGTTGTTGTTTTGGGGTTTTTTTTGTTGGTTGGTTTGTTGGGCTTTTTACTTTTTTCGGGGTTTTTTTTGTTTTGTTTTTTTTCTTTCCCTTCTGGATATATTTCCTAAAAAAAGCATTTCGCTTTCATTTTGCAAGACCCAACATCCAAATGACCTTAGGATAGATGGATTTTCTATGAGTGGTCTAGCTCCAGAGAAGACTTCCAAGCATGCCCAGAGTAAGGACCAGTTAGTTTAACAATGTGAATGATTTCTGACCTAACTAGCTGTCAATATTGGCCTAATTAACACAGTGAAAGTATCCTGAGCATCCTACCACCCAACAGACTCAGCAACTGGTTGGTCACCTCTGCAGCAGCAAAAATTTGTCATTCTTGATGGTGAATGACCAGTAATGTAGAGGTAACCAGTAACATTGAGGGATCCCCATTCTCATCACAGCAATAGACAGGGTCCTCTCTGCATCTACTGGAGCACCTTGCATGGCACATCACCTAGACAAAGCCCAAATTTCAGTAGAGTGGGGTTTTACAGAGAGAGAAATCTAAGCTTTGGGTGTGACCTTGCCCTTGCAGTAATCATAGAAACACAGAATCACTTTGGTTGGAAAAGACCTTTAAGATCATCAAGTCCAACTGTAACACTGCCAAGTCCACCTCTAAATCACATCCGTAAGCACCACATCTACAAGTCTTTGAAATGCCTCCAGGGATTGTGACTCCATCACTTCCCTGGGCAGCCTGTTCCAATGCTTGACAACTCTTTTGATGAATTTTTTCCTAATATCCAATCTAAACCTCCTCTAGTGCAACTTGAAGCCATATATAATATTCTCAAAACTGCATGACCATGAGGCAAAGGATTAGATGAGACCTTGGTTTATGATGCTGACCGATATTATCTTAACTTTTTTGTGTGCTTCACTTGCCTATATTATGCTCTCACTGCTCAGATTTTAATTCCTTTGTGGCTGGAAATATCTTTACTCTGTGTATCTCCATACTGCATAGCACACACAGTCCAGCTCCGATTCTTTGCACTTCTGTGTGCTATGGTATTAGACAGTAAATTCAGATAATGTATCCTAATAACGTCAAAAAGAGAAAGGAAAGTATCTCACGAACAAATCAGGATCCTCAGTCAGAACAAGATGGACAGATCTCTGCAACTGTCGTATGAAGAAGGTAAAACAAAGGCACTGTTGTTAGGGAAACCACATTCTCCTTAGTGATTAAAGTAATATCTGATAGAGTGCAGAAGTCAAGGCTGTTATGAATATTCATTGGTTTTCCTCCCTTCAGAACAACACCCTACTGAGGATCACCAGTGTATTGCAAGGTTTTACCTTTTCTCATTTCATAAAATGGTTTGAGTAAGCAAGACAAGCAAGGGGACAGGAAGAGAGAGTGGGATTTTATCTTGGTGAGCTTCATCCATTTGCAGGGTGTGAATACTCGCGTTGGGATTTCCTGCTTCCTCTCAAGTGCACCAGGATTTCATATAAAATGCAGATAAAGTTGCTGCTATGTGCTCATTTTCATGCAGTTTCATTTGTTAAATACACTCAGAGCTAAGTCATGGTCTGTGTTTCACAGAAGTCTAAGTCCCAAGCCACTTGTACCCACTGAGAGATGTGACCAGTTAATTCCACTCCACAAGTACCTAATGCATGTTTCCAGTGTTGATGGTTTTTATAGACTCATAGAAAAATTGAGGTTGGAAAGGATCTCTGGAATTCTCTAGACTCAATTAGATTGCTCAGGGACTTGTCCAGTGAAGTTTTGAATATCTCAAAAATATTTCTCAGCTTTTTCAAGTCCCTTTTCCAGTTCTTGACCACCTTGAGGATGAAAAAGAAATAATACTGATATCTAATTGTAATTCTCCAGGCTGCACTTTGTGCTGTTTCCCTCATCCTTCTGCTGTGCACGTCTGAGAAGAGTCTGGCTCAGTGTCCTCTACTCCCCGACTCTATGGGCTGTCACTCATCCTGTGGAAAGGATGGTCAAGGCGTAGGGCTTCACATCAGCCATGCTGGAGTAGGATGTCATTTAAGTGGCACAATGGGACATAGTTTTGGGAGATGGTCCCTCACAGATGAGTTCTGGACATGAAAGGAACTTATTATATATGAAGAGGAGAATATCAGTATTTTTCCTGAGTGACAAAATTACCTTAAAAATGGGTATAAATGTTGCATGTGCAGATATGAAGAGTTTGAAGCTAAAATGTGCCCTGCACTCACAAAGCCCGTGGGCTTCAGAGAGGTCAGTGCTCATTTCGCATGTGTTCTGAGCCTATGAAAAATCTTCAAATAATGCAAAAAGATGACTTTTGAGTTACACTGGGAAAGTAGAAGGAGTGGATGAGTTTAATTGACTTGTGCTCCTTCTGTGCTGCTTTGGGATGCAACAAATGTGTGAATGTTCAACCTCACCCTTAACAGTGTCTGTATCTCTGTTCCTCTCCTTCTGTGGGCTTAACCTTTAATAAACACTTCATCATGAAATGCTACAGCTCTATTTTTAAGGCAGGGGAATTAAAGCAATATTTTAGTATAGTAAATATATATATTTTAGTATGCTATTTCCAAGTATTACCAGGAAGGAGCCTGTGTGGACCTCAGGGTACTTCCTACAGACCATGTGCATTGAAATTCACATCTGTGCTTCTTGTGCATATAGTAAATATATATATTTTAGTACAGGATGCTATTTCCAAGTATTACCAGTAAAATCAGAAAGGAGCTTGTGTGGACCTCGGGGTACTTCCTACAGACCATATGCATTGAAATTCACATCTGTGCTTCTTGTGCTTATTCTTTTAGCAAAAATTTTGCTAAATGTGATGAGTGAGAGATGCAGAGATCTGTACATAGGAGAGACTGACCAAAAAGGGACAGTAGTTGGAACTGTGAAAGAGAAGAACCATTTAATCATTCTGACCCAGTTAAAAAGTAGGTGGGAAAAGTCACCTCCTCTCCAATCTTAGCATATTCTCACAATGACAGTCATTAGACTTTTCTTAGACATCTTCCAAGATTCTTGGCCTTTTATTAATCCTCCTTTTCTGTGGCACAACGTGAGCTTAAATCTTTCCCCAGTCATCTCAAACATGTGGGTAAAGACCTGAATTTCTACTACCTTCAGGTAGGTCATGTCTCAAATGCACATTCTAAATCTCAGTTAACACCTGATTTTTGTGCTTGTTTTTTTTTTTTAATTTTTCCAATTATAAACCCAATAAAATTAAATTTTTATGTGGATTCTGGCTTTTCTTTGCCTGCCTTTACCCTTTTCCTAGTCACATTTAGTACTTCAAAATAAAAGACCATTTCCATGGCTAGAAAAAAAACAGCCAAGTAGCGAGATATTCAAGGAGGAAAGTTTTACAGTAATAAATCTGTGTAACAAATTTCAGTCTGTGGTCTGTATCACTCACCAAGGACAAAGGAGTGAGACAGACACTATTCTGGAAGCTGAAACCACCCAGTAGAATTTGTCACGTGATGGACTGTAGCACCAGATAAATGTAACAGAGCTGTTTAAGTTATGTCTGTATTTTTATAAGCTTCATACCTTTATTTTTGAGGCCACCTCTGGTCAACACACGTGTGCACATAGGTGGAAATCTCTTGTCAGATCTCTTGTATTTTTTATTTCTGCTTTTTTAATAAATTGGTCAGCTTCAGGAAATTAGGAGGAGGTAGATGTTGATAGCTATCTTTCCAAAATGGTTAATGAAAGGCAGAAAAGGAGAAATTAAATCACTGCAATACTAATTCAGCCCATACCACTCAACGTATGCTTCTCAACCTGTCTCTAAGTGGGACTCCCCATGAGTCACTCCTTTATGAAGACTTGGCTTTGCAAACTAAGCAAGCAGGTTAAGTACTCAAGTTACAGAATTATTATCCAGGCTGTTCCCTGGAGCATGGAGTGGAGTGGATAAGCCATAAAAGCTGCATAATAAACCAGCCCAGGAATTCTCAGCAGCTTCGCAGGCAGGCACACTGTCATTGCCTTTGCTCCGTGGGGAGCACTAATTGGAGCACTTGCTGCAGTCCCCTTCAGCTTCCTGACAGAATGCCAATTTCAAGCAAGAACTAATTTATCAATGGCTGGAGTGGCTAAAGAGAATATATCTCCTGTCATGTTCCAGGCTTCGACTGCGGTGTTTCTAAAGTAGCTTTTGTTGCTCTCACAACTAATGCATGTTAGCAGGGTATTTCTGCAATGAGCAAGAAGGTCCTCTAGGCTTCTAGTCTTATTAGATAACAGTTGTTCTACATTAATCTATTTTAATGAAGTTCCTGACCTTCTTCTTTGGTAGACTGATGAGTAATTTTCCAAATAAATCTTGCTTTGTGTCTTAATCTTATTTTGCAAATAATCCCGATAACTCATGTATGGACACTTACAACGTTAGGACTGTACAACAAAAAACAACCAACAACAACAAAAAAAGAGTAATACACACGGAGACTAATCCTCTGGGTAATTTCATTGTGTGGTACTTAGGACAGTGATTGCCAGTTCTGATTCATGGGGGAAACAGTACACAAGAAAGATGTGAACTGGACTATTAAGTCCCATAAAAATTTATGCAGATATCTTCAACTAACCTGTGCAATCATAAAGTAACCAGGCAATGTGGAAAAAAAAGGGGTCTTATTTATGGTGCATTGCATAAGTCAAGAGATTTAGTAGGATCTTATAACAAAGTGAGAGTAATTAAATGCCTTAGAATCAGGAATTGGATACTGTAGATGAAAAATGTCTGAAGAGGAACAGTTAATAGAGTATGTCAGTGTGTGTTTCTAGAGAAGTTAATGGATATGATTAAATCTATTTTTTTTATCTCTACCCATAAACCATATTGGTTCTCGGGTACTGAACTCTACATCTGTGCATGGAGAGAAGTGAGAAGGAAGTGAACAGTCATGTCTAGATGGGTGGTGTGGGATAGAAAAGTGCAGCAAGGATGTAGGAGGTGCTTTTAAGTTTACATCTTAGATTAAAGGGTAAAAAAGGGAATGTGTGTCAAAGATTGAACACAGCAACACCTTACTCTGGTTTATGGCTGTGATGGAGATGCTGAGGGGTGCTGAGATCATGCTTAGCTCTTGAAGAGTATGGTATTTTGTGGATATGTTCTTCCCTCCCATGCTGTCAGGTGGAACCTCCTGACCCTACCATTCCCAGACTAAATTTCAGCCCTCTCGTTTGCCACCTACTTGCATCCAGCAGTTTTATTTCCATTTTCTTCCAGGACATGGCAACTGCCAAGTGAAATGGCTGTAAAGAAACTTCCCAATAAAGAAGAATAAAAGAATGTAAAGAATAAAATATACTAAACCAGATGTACAGGAAGTCTGTTATTCTGGTATTTTTCTGGGTGCCTTCTACAGGTTTTCATCAGCTTGGGTCCTCCATTTCTGGTTGGAGAAAACAACTAAATAACTGCAGTTACCTCTTTGGCTGTCTTTGTGCAACCAATGCTCCTTCCACCCAAGCTTGGACCAATGTTGACAATCCTGTATTTCACTGTTCATACATTTTATTTAATTCAGTGTACGTGTGTCTATCTTATTTTTTTTCTATTGCTTCTTGGTCATTATATTATGCATGTATTATTATATATATTATATTATGTAGTATTGTATTATATATGTATGTGGCACTTTGATCTAGTCATTGATAAAATTAACAGCCCTTACTGTCCATGTTTAATATACGAGTAGCTCTCTACTCACAGAGTACAGACCGACCTGTTTTTTTAGGAATTCTTATAGCTTATGCCACTTCAGAAGTAGATCTTTATAATGAATAAATAAATAAATAAAAATTATTTGAAAAGTGAGGTAATTTGCCCAACATGTTAGCAGAGCTAATATTTTTTGCAGCTGCTTACGCGTATATATGTATCCCTCACTATTCTCAGTGAGAGACACCAATTAAATGTTTATTCATTAAAAGGAAAGTGTATGATTTGGGTCTTAAAAACCTCTCCAATGTTTTGCACCTCTGCTCTACATTTTCCTTCACAGCCCATAGGAGGTTTGGGGAATTTTTCACCTCAGCACAGGCTCTGTCATGTTAGGGGTAATCATGTTAGATCAAGATGACTACAGGGCTCACCGGGACTGAAAGGAGATAATTGTTCAAGGCCAGGTTGGATGAGGCTTTGAGCAACCTGGTCTAGTGGAAGGTGTCCCTGCTGCTGGCAGCCTGGTCTAGTGGAAGGTGTCCCTGCTGATGGCAGGGGGGTTGGAACTGGATGAGCTTTAAGGTCCCTTCCAACCCAAACCATTCCATGATTATATGATGATTTTATGATTCTATGATGATTTTATGATTCTATGATGATTTTATGATTCCTACTTTATTGGTAAGAAAGCATATTTGTCTTTAAATTGTTAGAGATAGTGAAAACCTTCTTAGCAGGCATCCATCTAAAGTCTCTGCAATGATGCTTCAAAACCAGCGTGAATGAAATATCCCAGGGTAGTTCAAATTGGAAAATGTCTTTCCTGTATTATAGGGGCCCAAAACTGAACACAAGATTCGAGGTGCACAGGTCTCAGTGCTGTTAGAGGGGCTGGAGCCATCCTGTACAATTTGGTGCTGCGGAGGAGAGCTGGGGCATCCTGCCAGTTGACATTCTGTGGTACATCTGGCTCTGGTTGCAGGGTTTGGCTTTACTGACCCACGTATTTCCTCTTCACTGATGTTCTTGTTTGACCAGCTTTCCTTTATTGGGACTGGAGGAATCTCCATCCCAATTACTCCAAGATGCAGTGTGAACTTAGCTACAAAATTGGCTTAAAATGCTTGTTAGTAGCTCAATTTTTAGAGCACAGATCTGTCTCTGAGAAACTGTCACAGGAGAGAGAAGGGACATACTTAATGTGAGAATTTATAGCCCAGGTAGGCTGTAGCTGTCATGAAAAAGAGTTAGCAGAAGTTACCTGGGGTCGAACTCACTGTCACTATCAAAAGAAAATACTAAGAGGGAATGATGCCACTGTGTTATTTAAGAGACCATAAGCAAAAAGGAAGGTGGTAAGGAAAGCTGAGGGAAGATTTCTTGGAAAGATAAAAGATGTGACACTGTGAGGAGCAAGAAGCAGCTGCTGAGGTGAGTGGAGATGTTACCATTTGGGATAAAGAACTGGAAGACAGTAAGAGATGACCTGAACAATGAAGGGATGAAAAAGGTAACACTCTGAGTTTGCAAACACTTTGCAGTTTGACCACCTAAATCTCCATGGACCATGATGAACCATCTCCATGTTCACAAGACTCCAAGGATGCCTGGCCAACAGGCTGGTGTGGTCTTGCAAACAGTGCTTTCATGTCACTGCTTATTTTTTATGATGGTGTGTGTATCCAGCCAAGTTTTTAAGTTAGTGAACAGGTTATTTTGCCTTATCCAGTTTTGTCACTTTCATAGAATCATAGAATGGTTAGGATTTCTTTGGCTTTACCCAGTTTTGTCACTTTATCTACATTTTAATTGCCTGCCCAAAAATCAGAAAGCAACAACCATCTCTGCAACTACCTCCTTTCCTTTTTCTCTCCAAAAGACCCTAAGTCCACCCAAAACTCAACTGCTCTGGACTGTTTGCTTTTCCTTTGCAAAAGTTGCTCTATTGCCTTGACTAAACTGCATGGCCTCCTGCATCTCCTCAAGAGACTGAACTTGCAGTTGTCAGACCACAAACCTTAACCAGGCCCACCTGTGAGGTACAAAATAAGGCTTTGTAGCAAGGAGACAGCTGGTTTGTTGTCAGCACCCTTAATGATCATAAGTATTATTTCAACGCTGCTTTCTGTGTCCCTCATGTCTCATGTAGTCACCTGTCATCTGGTCTCCTGCACCTGTACTGCAGATTGGAGTAAAAGATGCGTTCCTGTCCTGGGGGGTTTGCAAGAGTGTAGCACGGAGGCGTTTGCTGTCAGTAATAACAACTAAACAAGGTTGAAACACACAGTGGTTTTTAGGTCTAATAGTCTTAAAAATAGAAAATAAAGAATCAAATTGATCTTACTCCCATTCAAAATCTCTGAAATTTGGTTGGTGATATAACAAACAAACAGCAGCACAAACCCCGTGTGTTTATGTGCATTTCCAAAGATCTAAAAGTCAGCATTGATGAGGTGTATCTGGAGTGCTGGGTCCAGTTCTGGTCTCCTCAGTACGATAATGATAGGGACTTAATGGATCACAACAGGATGTGAAGATGATTAAGCATCTGGAGCATCATATGAGAGGCTGAGAGAGCTGGGATTGTTCAGTCTGGAGAAGACAAGGTTCAGGGTTCAGGGTGATTTATCCATGTGTATAAATTCATGGTGAGAGGGTGTGAAAAAGATGGAGCCAGATTCTTCTCAGTGGTGCCCACTGACAGGATGAGAGGCAATGAATACAGACTGAAATACAGGAAATTACACTGAAACATAATAAAAAACCCAACCAAAACCCACAAACGCCCCCCAAAAAATGGTTTTAAATGTAAGGGTGGTCTAACACTCGAGCAGATTGCCCAGAGAGGCTGTGGAGTCTCCACCCTTGGAGATATTAAATACACAACTGGACACAGCCCCAAGGAACCTGCTCTTGCTGACCCTGCTCTGAGCAAGGCAGCTGGATGGGATGGTCTCCAGAAGTGCTGCAGACCTCAACCATTCTGCAGCATGGTGAATGGGGGCACAGGCCCATGAGGAGTAACAGTATCTGGGAATACATCATAAATCATGGGATCATAGAATCCTGGACTGGTTTGGGCTGGAAGGGACCTTAAAACTCATCCAGTTCCAACCCCCCTGCCAGCAGCAGGGACACCTTCCACTAGACCAGGTTACTCAAAGCCTCATCCAGCCTGGCCTTCAACACTTCCAAGGAGGAGTATCCCCATTCTCTAGGCAACCTGTAATGATGGTCCCTACAGACACACTGTACTTATCTTTAAGGTAAACACCAAATTCAGAAAATAAGTTTTTTGGAGAGCTTCAACTGGTCACAGAAGAAATTAACATCGTTAGTTGTGATGACTGACAGTCATTAAGGTCAGGCTTACAAATAATCCAGCCTGATTTTAGGCATCTCCTGGGTGACAGGTGCTCACCC